>NC_053165.1:164959121-165259121 GCF_016835505.1 Polypterus senegalus | reverse complement strand
CGGGCACCGGAGACAAAAAGGCAACATTAACATGCCGTCCACGATCAAGTGAAACACATCCATCATCCCTCCGGCGACTTCTCTGGGACACAGCGCAGCTCAGTCACCCTGGGTGGCGACGGTCGCGTTCTGTAGAGGGCCAGGGGGAGAGCTCGTGCAAAAAATACAAAAGGACAGCGAGAATAAAATGTTACTTACTCAAACATAGCATGGAGCTTCGAGCGATTGCACTCCGATTCCAAAAACTGCCAGCTCCTTGTGACAATGGCACCTCCAACAAAGGGGTGTCCCGCTACGGGTTCATCTCATTGTCCTCGCTTAAGAATCATCGTTTCTGATGAGTAGCCGGAGCTCCATGGAGCCGAGCCGAGCCAAGCCGAGCGGTCGATCGGTTTGGGAGCCAAGCGCTCCCGGGCTGCTCGCGCTTCTGCTCCGCCCGCTGCTCCTCTGAATGTGCTCGTCTCAAAGCGGCAGGACCTTTCAGCGAGCCAGCCCACCAGCCAATGGTCCCTGGGCCCCCCCTCCACCCCCTGCTGGCGGCGACGCGAACCTCGCTTTGGGGGGAGGGGGCGGCTGCATGCGCACTTCGAGATTTCCGCTGCCGCGACCTGAAGACGGGAACGTGCGCTGCGCTGCCGTGCTGTTCGGCGCGGTACGCCTACCTGTCGCGAGCCGGCCCAACGGTTTGGCAGCGGCACGCAATGGGAGCCAGAGCGGCAGGCAGGTGCACGAATCTCCCAGTCGCGGACGCGCTTTTAGACAGCAGCAATTCAAAGGGGGACGCGCACTCCTCAAGCGTGCGGTGCACATCCCAGTTTTAATTACACCGACTAGCGATGGGCAGACCGCGGCCGAAGATGCGGCTCCTTTGTCTCGTCGGGACAGCCGATCTGGGCTTTTGATGCCTGAACTTTAAAATGAAGTTCAAGGAGTGTGTGGACTTCAGCATGGATGTGCCAGCTTACATCGCCCAGAATTATACCGCCGCTCACTGGACAATGAAACCCCCCAATTCTAAAAATGAGGGGCAGAATGGAAAAGGAAAAGAAAACAGAAAGGAATGGCCTGTAAATTCTATTCACCCTGCAGCTGTGTGTCACCGGGGTTAATTAAGGCTCTGGACTCTAAACCCTAAGGGTGTGTGCGGGTCTTCAGATCTGGCTGCTCATGCTGTGTGACCCTGAACAAGTCACTTCACCTGCCATGCTTCTGGGGGGGTCATTGGGGTTTGTAACAAAGACACAAATTTATCCAATTGCATCTCTCAGATGTGGCAAGTCACCACAAGATAAAAGGAGTCAGTCAAACAGTATGTGATGATAATAATAATAATAATAATAATAATAATGTCGGGTCACACCTGACGACTGGATGTGTTACCGGCCTCCAAGTCAGAGTAAACTTCATCAAACACAGCAGGGCATTCATTGCATGGGCACATCATCAAATGTCTGTATCTGAATACAAGTCCAACTCCACTTACACTTCACTCACGTTTGCTTTTATTCGCATTAGGTTTGTCCCGACTTTCAGAATTGGGGTTGTTTAAAGTAAAATTCATGACTGTATTTATTTTCTACATTTTTAAGAAACGTATTTACACCACCACAAAAAGTATAATGGGAGCATTTATGGTGTGGCACAGGAAGTAAAATAAGGAAGAAAGCTGCGTCAAACAATATGCAAAGTCTAAGGATGCTAATCTGTGCTCTACATTTGCACATACGCGTACATAAACATATACAGATTATATAGGTCTCACAGATATTAAAAAACACACACATATATATAAAATATACACACACTGGGTAATCAGCAACTGTGGGGCTGCTCATCAAAAGCAGTTGATGTTCAAAAAAGTCATAAGATATGTCAAAAAAAAAAAAAAGAAGACTCATCACACATCCCTGTTGCTTAAATTTATAAACACCGTCTACAGAGTAGAAGTGAAGAAGAAATAAAAGGTTTTGAGATTTAAAGTTCCAAAAGCTGAAAGGCCACCCTAGGATTTGAAAGAGTACTGCAATGAGGCAGCAGAGATGTGACACCAAGTGACGATGACGACAGAGGGGAAGTGTTGACAAATGTCTGCCTATGCATCAAAAACTGCCCCCAGTTAAGAAGGGGCCAAAGAAAGCTCAAGTCAGGGGTTCCTTAAGAGAGAGAGAGGTGGGGAGCATTCAGCCACCGCATGAGGAGAGCAGCGGGTGACACCACCTCAGTACCACACTGGAAGAGTGTGAGGTTTAAAACACAACACCCCCACACACACAGGGGCTGGAGTGCCAGGCTGCTACCAATCCAAAGATCTCCCTGCAAGTTGGAGGACCTGCTGGCAGAGCTGGGTGCAGATGAACGCCCCCACCGGGGAAGCCATTGCAGGTTGAGGGCCTAACAGAGTGGATTCGCTTGTGGAGTTTACGGGATTTGAACTGACAACCTTCCACCTGCTGGCACAGATCCTCGACCTCAGAGCCACCTGACCCTTAAGGGAAAAAAAAAAATAAAAAATCAAAGAAAATCTTTGTAGAACGAGTTCAATGGAAGCTTTTAAATCCAATCCAAAATATATTTCACTTTCTGAGAAGGAGAATGAAGTGTGAAAGCCAACACAACAGAACACAGCTGCACGGAGAACTGGGCAGGGCACCATAAAGATTCGACTCAAGTTAGGATCTGAAAGCAGACACTCGCCAACCTACAACGTATTCATTTGTCCAAATATCCAGAAAGGCAAGAATCGGACAGTCCCGTACGTTAAGATGGCAGCTGCCTTTTAAAAGGACACCAATGTCGATTAGACTTTGAAATAACAAACCGAGACCCCTACTGCATCCTAAATCAGTACAATTCATTCAGAAACACAGCTAAGGCTTCAACAACAATGGCGCTCACCCTGAGGTAGCAAACAAGATGGGCACCTCTCAGGAGCCTACCATTTAGTCACCGGTCTCTACAAAGCTAAGCAATGCAGTCCTCCAGTAAACGGACTTCACTTCTGATTACACTCGAGTCTGAATGATCGGCGAGGACTAAAGCAGTGCTGGGTAGACATTGTAGAACAGCTTACCCTCTTGTCAGTACTGAGCCTGCAAAGTCCTTTTAAGAGACGTGTGACAAAAACAAGAGGACAGGATCCTTAGAGGAAGGCCACCATAAGTCTGCAAAAGGTGCTTCAGGAGGCGTCATTTTAAACAATTATCTGCTTTTAGTTCAGATGTCTGCTAAATTAAAGTAGGCGTTGTTTTAGCGCTCTGATAAGTGCACAGCGCAGTTCATATTCTACACACCCATCCATCCATTTTCAAACCTGCTCATCCAGTTCCAGGTTACCAGGTGCTGATCATGGCAGCACTGGACACAAGGCAGGAACCAACCCTGAAATGGGACCCCAGCCCATCACGGGTCCACACACACACACACACACACACACACACACACAGTCTCCAGTTAACCTCACAGGGACATCTTCATAATGAAGGGAGAAACCCACAGCGCCATGGAGAATGTGGTGCAAACTCCACACAGGACTCAAAACACTGAGGTAGCCCACTGAAGATGTCCGTCTCCCAATATCACAGCCAGCCATCAACAATACAAGTTGTGCCAGTCTCTGCACTGTGACTGGCATAAAGGCACAATATATTTTTTTTTTTTTGCAGAAGCTGAACTGTTTCAGGTGCTACTGAGGCAGCAAGGCTATCATTTCTCCTCAACACTAAGTTCTTTGTTTGGTGCAGGAGTAAGGCCCAACATTATCCGGAGATCAACATGCCTGCCGTGAAGCCTGGTGATGGCAGCGCTATGCTATGGGCCTGCTTCCAAGTGTTAGGGCCAAGAAGACAAGTGAAGGTGAAATCCTGGAAGAAAACCAGCTGCTGTCTGCCATTCCTATGGGACCGGAGAGAGGATTCTCAGTTACTCCTCTGCCCTCAGGACTTGATGTTGCCGTTGTTCACGTTTGAGTCTGTGATGAGCTGGCATCCTGTCCTGAGACTGTTCCTGCCCGGCTCCCTAGGCTTGCTGGGATGGGGTCCAATGTCGCTGTGCCTTTGCTTGGAATAAGCTGGTTTGGAGAATGGATGGCTAGACTGACCACATTTGCTCCCGTTTCACGTAGTGCTTCTGTATTGTTCAGTAATTCTTCACCAAACTGCACTTGTCGTGGGGTGTAAGCTCTTAGCCCGTACTTGGTGAAAAGCCGGAGAGCACAATCACCCTGCCCTTCCAGGAGGAGGATGAGATGACCCAGAAGGATCGTGGAGGGGGTCCCAAAAACAAACATCATCAAGTTTCTGGGTGGTCCCCACCACAATGGACGTGAAGTACCTTGTCGAGATGAAGTATTCTGGTGTCAAAAACACCGCTTGAGACTTCGCCCAAAGCTTTACTAATAAAATGAAGAGGCACGTGGCTCAAGACTTGTAAAGTCAGCTCCTCTCCGTTTGTATGTGCTTAGCCGAGGCACATCTACAGAATGGCACTTTCACTTTGGCCAAATAAGCCCCATGGATTGAACGGCCATCACACAACCCCTTGCTATAACAAAATGAACATCACCTTTTAGGGGTCACATGCAACATCCAATAGACCGGAAGCCATGTCCATAGGAACAAGCTGACAATATTAAAATACAAAAGGAGAGGGTGGCCAGCGAGGCCTCCGCTTAATCAAACAAACCTGTGAAGGCCACCTATGGCGTCCTGCTTAAGGAGGCCAGATGTGCAGGATTTACACATCCAATCCCAAGGAAGTGCGAATCTGGCATTTACAGGAGGTGCATCTACGGTTTAGTCAGTCACTTTCCTCACGTGTGGCCACTGTGCCTTCAAACGGACTGTGCCTCCCAGGCCGCCTGCTTTCTCCTCTGCGGAAATACAACTCCAAGGATTACGAAGAGCAATTATCCAAAAGGCATTCATCTTCTAACAGAAATGATAATCTCCTTTGGCTCTGCCGGCCCGTCGGCGCTCTGCGGAGTGCATGTTAATCCGCACACTCACAAGCCCCAATGTCACTTGCCTGACTTGCGCCCGCGCTTTTTGATTGCACGCTGTCACGCTTTGCGGCCACATTAATCAAGCACTTAAGTGGCAAAAACAAAACGGCAATCTCTCTTGGAAGGCCTTGCGAGGACAAATCAGTTTCTGCTGCTGCTGCTGCTTAATCTCCACCCTAAATTGGATTGAACCAGTCGTAAAATGGGCAACTTTTGGAAAAAAGAGAAAACCTTAAAAATGAGCTCTGGGGCTTTCCTTGCCCTAGGATTTCAGTGGCACCCGTCTTCATTTGTCCTTCATTGGTTGACTTGAGCCGTTCCCAGGTGCAGTGCTTGGCAGGGTCGTCAAATGGTCACAGAATGCGGAGGCCTCCTTTATAGAGCAACTGTTTTGACAGATTGGGACTTAAAAAACCAAACATTTGGGTGAAAAGCAAAGCATTCGACTGACCCAATGTGCCCTCACCCAGCCATACAGTGCACGTAATGCAGTGATGAGGAGTAAGGATCATGGGTGCTCTGAACCTCGCTAACAGAAGAGAGGCTCATCTGTCTGACGTCTAGCATTTCGTGTGCCATGAAACAAAGTTCAGACTGTGGCTGAACTCACTGGCCCAGAAAAGTCTTTGCACAGGAAGTGGCTCCATCAGGCAGCACTTTATTGGCTGTCACACAAAGGGACCTTCCAGCACAGTGTCACATCTCCAGAGGCGCGTAACCTGCCGTTTTTGGTCATGTAAACTGGCATGCAGTTGTCAAGGCGGACATCCCCTCCGAGTAGAGGGGACGTCAGCTTTACTCAAGATGGGATGCGATTCATACCACAGCAATACAAAAATACTCGTTTCAGCTAATATCAAAAGTAAAACATTAAAACCTAAAAGAAAAAAGACAAATAACAGAACAACAAACACGAGAATGGCATGAACCTTTTAGTCGAGGTCAGCAGAACGGCAATGCAGAAAGACGATTGACAGCACTCAGTAAAATACGTGGAATGAATGAACAAAAGCGATACGAAAATGTGATTTTGCTGTGGCCTGTGACAATACTCTCACACTTTAGGCCTCATTACTTGGAATGTCAAGTAGATCAACGTGGTCTGACATTTTCAATCACGACTTATCGACGTGTGCTCACTTGTTACACCAAATGAATGGAGCCTCTTCTGCACTCGGAGGACTTCAACATCGTGTAACATACAAAGCGCTTTTTCAGAGGTCTGTTAAGACTTTTTGGCTCATGATGTCCACTCTGGCCACCAAAAGACATCTTTATGGACCTCGGTCACAGAGCTCAAGTAAGCACAGCCATGCTGCTCCAATTCTCCACGTATGCATTCTCTGCAACTTGGACCTTTCAGAGAGGGAATCGGTAGAAGAAGGGCAGGAAGTAACTCGGCTGAAACAGCAACAGCCCGCTTACTGGGCGACGTTACATCCAGTGTGCCGTCGTCCTAAAACACACAACATTTATTTATAGAGCACATGTTCATGCAGATTGGCTCCAGCAGACCCCCGTGACCCTGTAGTTAGGAGAATGGATGGATATTTATACAGATGATGCAGCTCAAAGTGCTTTACAAGATGACGAAAAAAAAAAAATGCAAATTAAGCAATGCTAAATAACAAAGAATAAACAAACAAAGGTGCGATGGCCACGGAGGACACTACACTACAATAGCAGACAATATTGGTAGGTGACAACAGGTCTGCAATTTAAGATGACAAGTCCACTTTTGGAATCCACAGAGTGATTTGTGCGTCTTTAGTTGGGAGGAAACCAAAGTGCCAGATGAACACAGGAGGAGCACTCAACCCCAAACAGCAACTGAATGCCAATCCCAAAAGTGTGAAGTGGCAGTGCCAACCTCTGTGCCACCATACCCCAAATATTACCATTCTTTTAGGCTTGTTTTTGGTTTTTTTTTTTTTATTTAAGGACCAGCTTACGCAAACACCCGAAGCCAGACACTCTGCCTCTATGGAGGTGACTTAACGCACTCGTCTTCAGGCACTGCTGCGTGGCAAATTGGCAAAGGCTGCACTTGGAAGATATAGTTGTGCTTGAAAGTTTGTGAACCCTTTAGAATTTTCTGTATTTCTGCATAAATATGACCTAAAACATCATCAGATTTTCACTCAAGTCCTCAAAGTAGATAAAGAGAAACCAGTTAAACAAATGAGACCAAAATATTCTACTTGGTCATTTATTTATTGAGGAAAATGATCGAATATTACGTATTAGTGAGTGGCAAAAGTATGTGAACCTCACGGATGATCAGTTAGTTAGAAGGTGAAATTCGAGTCAATGGGATGCCAATCAGGTGTGAGTGGGCACCCTGTGGTATTTCAAGAACAGGATCTATAAAAGTCTGCTCTTCACAACACATGCCTGTGGAACAAACAAAGGAGATTTCTGAGGACCTCACAAAAAGACTTGTTGATGCTCATCAGGCTGGAAAAGGTTACAAGACCATCTGTAAAGAGTTTGGACTCCACCAATCCACAGTCAGACAGATTGTGTACAAATGGAGGAAATTCAAGACCACTGTTACCCTCCCAGGAGTGGTTGACCAACAAAGATCACTCCAAGAGCAAGGCACACGTGTAATAGTCGGCGAGGTCACAAAGGACCCCAACTGAAGGCCTCTCTCACATTGGCTAATGTTCTTGTTCACGAGTCCACCATCAGGAGAACACTGAACAACAATGGTGTGCATGGCAGGGTTGCAAGGAGAAAGCCACTGCTCTCCAAAAAAAAACATTGCTGCTCGTCTGCAGTTTGCTAAAGATCACGTGGACAAACCAGAAGGCTATTGGAAGAATGTTTGTGGACGGATGAGACCAAAATAGAACTTTTTGGTTTAAATGAAAAGCGTTATGTTTGGAGAAAGGAAAACACTGCATTCCAGCATAAGAACCTCATCCCATCTGTGAAACATGGTGGTGGTAGTATCATGGTGTGGGCCTGTTTGCTGCATCTGGGCCAGGACGGCTTGCCTTCATTGATGGAACAATGAATTCTGAATTATATCAGAGAATTCTAAAGGAAAATGTCAGGACATCTGTCCATGAACTGAATCTCAAGAGAAGGTGGGTCATGCAGCAAGACAACGACCCTAAGCACACAAGTCGTTCTACCAAAGAATGGTTCAAGAAGAATAAAGTTAATGTTTAGGAATGGCCAAGTCAAAGTCCTGACCTTAATCCAATTGAAATGTTGTGGAAGGACCTGAAGCGAGCAGTTCATGTGAGGAAACCCACCAACATCCCAGAGTTGAAGCTGTTCTGTACGGAGGAATGGGTGAAAATTCCTCCAAGCTGGTGTGCAGGAATGAGCAGAAGTTAGTTATCGGAAACGTTTAGGGGGGTCACACCAGATACTGAAAGAGAAGGTTCACATACTTTTGCCACTCACTGATATGGAATATTCGATCATTTTCCTCAATAAATAAATGACTAAGTATAATATTTTTGTCTCATTTGTTTAACTGTTTTCTTTTTATCTACTTTGAGGACTTGAGTGAAAATCTGATGTGTTTTAGGTTATATTTATGCAGAAATATAAAAAATTCTAAAAGGCTCACAAACTTTCAAGCACCACTGTACGCCAAAAAAAGTGAAACAAATGATTAAAGTCTTGGCCTATTTTTAGCCCTGGGGGCCCATCTTTGACAAAGGGAAGTCACCCTGCCATCTACAGTTGTTGCACATGTTGTAAGCCCACTGTGTGCCTCTTTCATTTAACCACAAACATGAAACAGACAGGCTGTAAACCTGCCTATAAAAGCGAGAGGCTACTTGGCATTTGTGTACTAATGATATGCTGGCAACAGACGTCTGTGGCTTCAACCAAATGCTGCCACAATAAATACAGAGGAGGCTGCTTCAGGCTCATGACTGTGGCATTGTGTTTTTGTTTTCCAATGAAATGGCAGGAGCTTGAAACAGAACAGACTGTCTATGAGTGACGATAAGGCCTCAGCAGAGCTGTCACAGATGTGTCAAGTGACAAACCTCTGCTTTATTCACCTGTGGGTACAACCTGTAGGCACGGATTGTCACAATTCAGGCCTCAGGACATAAATGCTGGGTGAGCCACGAGCCTGCAGTGTCACTGGTCAGTTGACACATTAATTAGGACAGGCACATCTGACGGGGCACCTGCAGCTCAATTACAGAACGGGGACATGGATGACTCTGGCTTGGTCCAATTTGACCCCTTGGGGTGAGAAGTTCAGTTTTTCATCTCAAGTTGTGCGTCACTTTATTTATTATCGATGCGTCAGGACTCTCCAAAACAAATCTCAGAAGGATCACACTGCAGATGGCACGGTGGCATAGCTGGTAGAGCGGCTGCCACCACACCGCTCTAGTCACAGTGTAGTTTGCATATTCACCAGGCACTCTGGTCTTGTCCCTCATCCTAAAATGTACGAAAATGGAGGAATCTCAGCTGGTGCGTGTGTGCGTCCCGTTCAGGCTTAGTTCATGCCTTGGGTTCAGCATTGCCAGGACAGGCTCAGGCTTCATACCCACCTCGTAAGAACATTTATTACAACGGTGAAATGATGGATGTCATAGAAATTCAAAAGATTTCCAATCTAATCCAAGAAAAAGCTACTTCTTATCTCAACTGAAAAAAAGCCCAAGTAAAAGCTGTTAAATATCTGAAACGGCCATGGAGCTCCTCACTAGCCCTGCTGTCCTCTCCTCAGACTGGGACCGGGGCTTTCAAGAACGCTCCTTCATGTCCACAGCATCCTAAAAGCACATCTGTCTAATGCTGCAGAACTCTCTTCCACCCATCAGTTGCAGAACAGTCTGAAAACATTTCAGCTTTGACTCCGATCTACTTTAGGGAATCGACAATCAGTCAAAGGATCTTTTCTATTAGGACCTTTGTGTTTTTTTCCTGAACAGCTGTAATTTCTTTCAGTTTAAGTTCCATGAATAACCCATAGCAATGCGGGCACGCGCGCGCGCACACACACACACACACACACACACACACACACACACGTATAATAATTAACTGGCACACTGCACCAACCTGCAGCTGTCACTCTCCGTGGCATGGTTCCTGTACCCCCGCCGGAGCCACTTCTTCAAAAGGAAACGCCTGCGTCGCGGTGAGGCGCTGGGAGTTGAGCAGTTGGACCACCGCTGCACGTCTTCATCACTGGATGGTGTGATCTCAATGGTAGGGGGCCGGAGGACGGCAGCAGCCTGGGTTATGGCATGCTCCATCTCACTGCCTGCGCTTGCACCCTGCTCCACGAGTTTTGCTTTGCGACGCTTTTTGAAGGTGGGAGTTGATGAACGTGACCAGGCTTCATTATCTGAGGCAGGAGGAAGTATTGTCAAGGAAGGAATGGAGAGAGGCTTAGCCATGTCGTTTATCCGATTACTTTCACAAAGATGAGGAGGTGGTCAGTTTGTCCATGAAGGTCAATCTCTACTCCAGTAACGTTATTCAAACGCTCAAAGTGTAAAAATCACAAATCCAATAGACGAGGCACTTGCATTTGTTACAGACGACCACTCGCAGGACACGTCACACCCACGCCATTCCATAAAAGCGAAAGGAGTCCGATCTCCCAGGCGGTCGTTAAGATAAGTGTCCTTCCATCATGATGGGCAGAAGAGGACTCTAGAAAGTTCAGCCCAAAAAGCACCCTGCATCGGACTGGGTCCTGATGTTTCCAACAACTGAAAGGCAAAACGGATGCTGGATCACCAAAGTCAGCCCTGCAGGGGACAAAAGGGTTACGTTTTAGTACAACATTTCAGTCGTATTTCTTGACCGTTTAGAGAAACAGCAGGCGTTTATCACCACAGCCATATTAGCTCAGGAAATCCGAGAGGAAGGAGTAGAGCTGGCATTGAAATGGTCAGATTACTTGACAGATTGGCTGGTGTCATCTGTAACGCAGAACTTTAGAAAAGGCCAAACCAGGCCTCCTAAAATAATAATTGGAGCAAACTGTTAATTAACGTCAGGCTTTTTGTAAATCCAAGTGTGAATAAACCAACCTTGTTGGACCAACTGGCTGCACCCTGGAGGACTGGGATGAAAGGCAACAGCAGATAAAGAAAAGACACTCGCCTACCTCAATGTGACAATACGAAACTAAAAAAAGACAAACGTTCAGAGCTGACAAATCCCATCTTCGACAATTCAAATTCCATATCACGGCATCATAACACAGCGGAGCCGACCCGACGCCGTCCACTCAAGTCTGTCCTCCTGCACTTGGCACTTTTCTCCAACACAATGTGCAAATGACATCTAGGAAAGCAAATAAGGAGATTCATTTGTTTACAATTTGCACATTATCCGCGCCCACTGAAACAGTTTGCCATTTCTCCTATGAGGTTTCATCCAAGTAACATGACATTCATACATTTGTTTGGGGGATATCATTTCATTATAAACACTTGGTGTGTGACTGTACAATGACACGACAGAACAGCAGCACAAGCTTTACCATATCAGGGCACGCGGGCACAGAGGTTAGTGGCGCACCTAGCCGTGCGCCATGTTTGTTCTCCCCGTGCTGCACGGCTTTTATTTGTACTCCGTGTTCATCCCAAAGACCACGTGGGGAGGCTGAACGGCAGCTCCACACAGATGACTGTGCCCTGCATATCCCTATCCAGGGCCGTTTCCTGCCTTACACCTGATGCTGCTGGGATTGGCCTCGGCCCTCTAGTCTGTTTTTCTTATTTAAAGTCCGTGTATGTAACAATGTTTTGGGTTTTGCACCTGTGTCATTTTCCAAATGGTGGTGTCATATGTGGGATTCATTTCTTACGGCATTTCCTGAGCAGTACGCCATGACTACACATCAACTCGGAGACTTCTTGTAGTAGCGAAAGGCAGCAGACCAGCAATGTGCAGCCTTTGGACGGAGTTGGGACTTTCAGTACAAACAAACTGAATTTGGAGAAGATCACAACCCTTCCATCTTTGTGCAAGCACCGGCCTCTCTGGTTGTCACGTCTGCCCAGACCACAGGGCAGTCCTCTTGATTCAGGGCCTAGCGGCAGTGTGACCCCGGGGTCGAGGACACAAAGGCAGATACGGAGAGGCCACCGGTCAGACGGGGCGGCCCGTTTGGCATTCACGTTTCGCATCGTCCCTCACCTGAAAGCATCTTATTGAGCTCACACCTGCACACCACTTCACATGAGACCACCGGGAAGGAAATGTTTCACGATGCGGTAATCATTAAGATTTGGAAGAAACACTCTGCTCATGGCTTTATTAAGAAAGTCTATGCTGTTAACTGCGTGTGCACACACACGCGCACACACGCGCACACACGCACACGCGCGCACAGCATGCTATGCAACTAAAAGCGTCATTGCTGGCGATTTAACTTTTTCTAAACACAAAGAACATGAAGGCTATTTTGGAAGGCAGCTTTCTACAGGGTGGGCCATTTATATGGATACACCTTAATAAAATGGGAACGGTTGGTGATATTAACTTCCTGATTGTGGCACATTAGTATATGTGAGGGGGAAAACTATTCAAGATGGGTGGTGACCATGGTGGCCATTTGGAAGTCGGCCATTTTGGATCCAACTTTTGTTTTTTCAATAGGAAGAGGGTCATGTGACACATCCAACTTATTGGGAATTTCACAAGAAAAACAATGGTGTGCTTGGTTTTAACGTAACTTTATTCTTTCATGAGTTATTTACAAGTTTCTCTTTGTGTACAGCCATTGACATGTCGCAGAGGTTAACACGTGAGGAGCGGATAGAAATTGTGTTGATGTCTGGTGAACGCAGTAACCGGGTCATTGCAGCAGATTTCAATGCAAGACACCCTACGAGACCACCCATCTGCCATGCTACAATTAGCCAACTGCTTGCTAAGTTTCGTGAAACTGGTTCAGTGTAGCAAATCGCTCAGCAGAAGTGTCAAGAGACGAGACGGGCTCCTTTATACCACCAGCAATACACCTGTACAATATGGGGCCTTCCTGGGCCTTTTGTGCCAACCAGACCCCTTACTGGGTCCTCTAAGCTGGCCGATTTTTACGTTTCAAGGAGCTCACAGCCTTCTGTTTAAATCATTCATATTGACTTGGCAGGGAAAAAAAAAAAATCCTGAACAGCAATGAATCTTTACGTTTTTGGACACAGTGCCACCAAGTGCAGGCCCTTCAACTACACAGTACAGCGCATCATAAGGTGGTCTGCTGAGGGAGGCACACATTTATTGTGGCATTACCTGTGTACAATAAGTTACACTCAAATACTAATAACTGTCTGTCTATCGTTCATAAATGTGCGTCTCAAAGATGGCTACTGCAGGACTTCACGTATTTCTACTGACCTTGTCAACAACAACATTTATTTCTATAGCACATTTTCATACACACAGTAGCTCAAAGTGCTTTACATAATGAAGAACAGAAAAATGAAAGACACAGTAAGAAAATAAAATAAGTCAACATGAACTGACATAGAATAAGAGTGTGTCACATCCATTCTCCTCACATCTGTCTAAACAATTGCTTCTTAAAGCCTGGAGTTTTAACGGGGTCCTCGCTGACACCACATTAACCTGCTGGCACCTTTACTTCTTCATTCCCCTACCTTGGTGACATTTCTCCTCGGTCATCGCACAAGTTCATTTAGTTCTCTTTGGTTGTTTTCACCACAAAGGAATCAGGTCAGGTCAGCTCAGGTCAAGCCAGGTGCTATGTGGGTGACCCCTTGGCCTGGTCCAGTCACTCCGGTCCCCAGCAATGAGGATCATACGAGCCAAGTCACCCTCAGGGAATCGCACCACATGGCCGTAGTGCAGGAACTGACGCCCCCTCACAATGCAGGTCATGTGTCTCATTCAGGACTCCATGAGCAACACAAAGTCAGACCAGCAGCCCCCCAGGACTCTCTGAAAAGACACACCTGAAGGAGTCCAGTCTTCATCTCGGGTCACTAGGTCACTGGATAGCGTCCATGTCTCACCAGGAGCACCAGGACTGGAAAGACTTGGACCTTCGTCCTTCTGTAGATATGGAGAACGCCACACACCCCTGTCCAGTGACCTCATGACCCCACCATGCCCACCAGAGATATGAATGTGGCTGTAAAGGTAAGAAAACTTTACTTACTTACCTCGGCACAAAGGAATGAGGAGAAATAAAAGCACTGATCCCCTTTATAATCTACACTTGAGTAAGGGTGTTGAGGTGACTCAATGAGAAAGTGAGGAAGTTCATTTTTAAAAGATGAATAAAGTCTTGCACTTCCTACCCAACAGGAAACGTATTGCCCGTTGTGAAAACGCCGACCACATCCCATGTGTTGACCCCGCCATGATGTTCAGTCATGCACAAGGCCCGGCCTGGTCAGAGCACAGCCACAGCGTTCGTCGTGCTGCAGTGTATCGACTCGGACGTCATTTTACTTCCACCAAAGTGGTAAGCAGTGAAAGTTTGCCAGTTGTAGTTGTGCCCCTCAATCTGCTTTTCAGGTGCTACCCTATGGACTGCGGTCTCCCTTCACTTGCACTTTGTTTGATATCGTTATTGAGAACAGAAGAAGTTCAGAATAGGAGTCCTTATTTACGTACCTTACACGGTCCATAATTCCTGCATTTCTGCATGCCAAATATTTTGCATACATAACAGTGCCTCGCAACTCAAGGAAATGATACGAACAAATGGGACGTTCTGCTTAAGGACAGAACACGAGAGTAACCAAGCTGCCAACGTTTGAAAACCTTCTAACTAGAGAGCCAGGGCAGCTACAACTGCCCACTGATCTTCAGGAGAACTCAGTCAAGAAACATATCTACCAACACATCCATTTTAAAAACAAGTTTATTTGTAGGACGTCATAAGGCACTATCAATGTGTAACCACCAATATACTAATGGGGGACATTGTGGGGAGTATTGCAGATTAGGATCTAAAAGACGTGCCATCACATCATGTGTCTACCCAGGCGGCTGCAGACCCTCCAGTGAACTCGTGCCCCACCCTAAGCTGGCGATCGCTACTCCTTCAGCTCCCTCCTCAAGTGATGAAATAACAATGTCAAACATTAGGGCTGCACAACCGATTGCATTTTAATTGTGATTTCGATTACAGGAACACCAATCTGTTAATTGTGAAGTATGGATTGCTGTATTCCACTCTGTACTGCCCGCTCTCAGAGAAAGGGTCCGACACGTCACGTGATCAGAGAGACAGACATTTCCTAAGCACAAGCACTCGCATCATATGACCAATTACAGGCGGCCCTGTAGCAGCAGTAATACTGGACCTAAGCCACCCTACACCTTTCACATGCTTTCATACCAAAATGAAGAGAAGAATTGTCCGTAATGTGATATTATTTTGTTTACAATAATGTTAAAGTGATCAATCATACATAGTGCACTGAGTAAGCTGTTAAAATGTACACGGCCATCTAAAATTCAACCACATAGTCTAGTGTGGGAATGAAAGGTAAGCAAGTCCTAGTAAGGTAAGGTCCTCGACACGGACAATCATTAGCACGCCGAGTCAGAACGCAGGTCGTATCCAGCAGGTTGACGAAAGTAAAAATCAGGTTACATTAGTCATTGCTTTGCTTAAAATGGCGTGCAACAAAACACCCAGGATAAGACCCATGCCCAGCCTGTCCTGTCCTCCTGAAAGGTTTCCAAAGTTGCATTGCTTCGACTTTATTCCAAATGTCTGACAGAATTTTAAGTGAATTTGAAACAAACAGAACCTCCTGCAGTCACAGCTGATTTGTGGCGGACTACAATTATGGAAACATGTCCAAACAAAAACGGTTCAATATATTGACGAGAAAGTTACAGTGAAAAGCAAATGCTTACCAGCATCAAACTCTCCTCAGACACAACGACTCAAGGACTGAGAGTCACAATGGCCACCAGGGGCTGATGGGAGAAGCTGCAAGTTTGCAAAATGACAGATAATGGAGGATGGGGATGAGTGTAACACAGAGGGATACATATTATTAGGAAGGATAGACAGAACAGAAAAGGAGGGGGGCTGCTGTTTGGGTCAAACAGGATTTAAATGCAAGTCCCCTTCAGTTGGACAAAGAGCGCCATCTTAGTGAGGACATGTGGCTTCACCTGGAAAGCATTAGGGAAAGAGGTCCTATTTAGGAGTGTGTTATCAGTCAGTCTTTGTCCAACCTGCTATATCAGAACACAGGGTCACGGAGGTCTGCTGGAGCCAATCCCAGACAGCACAGGGCGCAAGGCAGGAACAAAGCCTGGGCAGGGCGCCAGCCCACTGCAGGGAACACCCACACACCAAGCACACACACTAGGCACAATTTAGAATCGCCAACGCACCTAACCTGCATGTCTCTGGAATGTGGGAGGAAACCCACGTAGATACGGGGAGAACATGCAAACTCCATGCAGGGTAAAACCTGGGAAGCGAACCCAGATGGGTCTCCTAACTGCGAGGCAACAGCGCTACCCACTGAACCACCGTGCTGCCCAGGAATGTGTTACAGACCACCCAACTCAGACAGTAATTTCAAAAAGGCACATTTACAGGGAGATATTATAGTCATGGGGGACTTTAATTATCCGAATATTAACTGGGATAACCTTGCAGATGGAGAAGTACAAGAGCAGGAGTTTTCAGAAGTAAGCAGTGACTGTTTGTTAACACAGCATGTTAGAGCACCAACACGGGGTGACGCCTGTCTGGATTTAGTATTCTGTAATAATCAGGTTAGAATTGAGGGTGTGATTGGACCACTAGGGTCAGATGACCATAAGAACATACAATTCTCAGTATTTTGTGAGAGTGCAGATGCAAAGACTAAAATTGTTAAGTTGAACTTTGGTAAGCTAATTTTGAGCAGATGTGACAAAGTCTAAGCAGGATACACTGGGACAAGCTTTTAAGTGTGGATCCAGTCGAGGAGCAGTGCAACAGGTTTAACAATGTTTGACATGTAATGCAGGACAGGTACAGACTTAAAACTGGAATTAATAGGAAATTTAAAAACTCCACAGTGGATTAAAGAAGAGTTAAATAAAGAAGCTGCAAAGTAAAAAAGACAAATAAGCATATAAGACTGACTACAAAGTGAATCGTAGGGCGTATGAGAACATGAGAGCCACCATTAAGGAGGATACCAGGGAGGCTAAGAGACAGTCAGAGAGGAATAGCAGATAAGGCGAAAGACCACCCTAAGAGATTCTTTCACTATTTTAGTAGTAAAAGAACAGTCAAGGAGGAGGTCAAGTACATCAGGAATAGTAAAGGGGGATTACAAGTTTAGAATGGCCGCTATTTCACTGTCTGGATCTTCACAGGTGATCAGGTGAATAATCTCCCAGGTGTAACAGGAACTACTAAGGAGGTACTGATTGATTTGGAAATTAGAGGGAGAAGAGCTGCTCAGATTAAATAAGATGAAGTCAAACAAATCACCAGGACCAGTTCATATTTACCCTCGAGTTCTTAAGGAGGCGAGCGAGTAAAGAAATAAACCCTTGACATATTTTTAGGAAGTCACTGAGCACTGTGGAGATTCCCAAGGACTGGAAATGGGCAAATATCATCCCATTATATAAAAAGGGTGACAGGGCAGATCAGAGCAACTATAGACCAGTAAGTTTAACGAGCATCACAGGAACATTAATTAATTAATCTATGAGGAGGAAACAAAAGGATACGATCAAAGTGAGGCACATAATGACCTGGACTTTCAGAAAGCATTTGATGAGGTGCCACACAAGAGGGTGGGCATCAAACTGAAAGAAGTGACAGTTCAGGGTGTGGTGTGTAGATGGGTACTGAATTGGCTCAGACACAGGAAGCAGAGGGTGATGGTGTGAGGAACCTCATCAGAACTGGCCGATGTTAAGAGTGGTGACCAGCAGGGTGCAGTGAGGGGGCCGCTGCTATTATTAATATAAATAAATGTTTTAGGTAGGAATATGAAAAACAAGCTGGTTACATTTGCAGAGGATACCAAGATAGGTGGAGTAGCAGATAATTTGGAATCCGTTATATCATCACAGAAGGACTTGGATAGCAGACAGGCTTGGGCAGATTTGTGGAAGATGAAATATCAGTAAATGTAAAATATTACACATCAGAAGTCAAAATGTGAGGCTTGAATACACAACGGGGGGTCTGAACATTGAGAGTCCATCTGATGAGAAGGATTTAGGAGTCGTAGTGAACTCTAAGCTATCGACTTCCTGACAGTGTGCAGAAGCCATTAAGAAGGCTAACAGAATGTCAGGTTATATAGCGCCTTGATGTGTGGAGTACAAGTCACAGGAGGTTCTGCTCAGGCTTTATAACACACGGGTGAGGCCTCATCTGGAGTCCTGGGTAAAGTTTGGGTCTCCATAAAGACATCTCAGGTCCTGAGAAGAGCAACTCGGCTGACTACAGGGGGATGAGTTAGGAGTGAAGATTAAAAGAGCTGAGCCTTTAAAGGAGATGAAGAGGAGACCTGAGTGAAGTGTTTAAAATGATGAAGGGAATTAGTCCAGTGGATCGAGACGGTGACTTTAAAATGAGTTCATTAAGAACATGGGGACACAGTTAGAAACTTAAGGGGAAATTTTGCCCAAACATTAGTAAGTTTTTCTTTACACACAGAACGACAGACACTTGGAATAACAAGAGAGCAAGTAGTGTGGTGGACAGGAGGACTTTAGGGAGTCTCAAAACTTGGCTTGGGTTTTTTTTTTTTTTGAAGAATTAAACGGAGAGGACTGGTGAGCTTTGCTGGGCTGAATGGCCTGTTCTTGTCCAGATTGTTCTAATGCATTGTAGAACCTTATAGAAGTGACGATGGCAGCAGCATGTAGCAGAACGCCACCATTTCATGAGCTTGCTATACAGTGGTGTGAAAAACTATTTGCCCCCTTCCTGATTTCTTATTCTTTTGCATGTTTGTCACACAAAATGTTTCTGATCATCAAACACATTTAACCATTAGTCAAATATAACACAAGTAAACACAAAATGCAGTTTTTAAATGATGGTTTTTATTATTTAGAGAGAAAAAAAATCCAAACCTACATGGCCCTGTGTGAAAAAGTAATTGCCCCCTAAACCTAATAACTGGTTGGCCCACCCTTAGCAGCAATAACTGCAATCAAGCGTTTGCGATAACTTGCAATGAGTCTTTTACAGCGCTCTGGAGGAATTTTGGCCCACTCATCTTTGCAGAATTGTTGTCATTCAGCTTTATTTGAGGGTTTTCTAGCATGAAGCGCCTTTTTAAGGTCATGCCATAGCATCTCAATTGGATACAGGTCAGGACTTTGACTAGGCCACTCCAAAGTCTTCATTTTGTTTTTCTTCGGCCATTCAGAGGTGGATTTGCTGGTGTGTTTTGGGTCATTGTCCTGTTGCAGCACCCAAGATCGCTTCAGCTTGAGTTGACGAACAGATGGCTGGACATTCTCCTTCAGGATTTTTTTGGTAGACAGTAGAATTCATGGGTCCATCTATCACAGCAAGCCTTCCAGGTCCTGAAGCAGCAAAACAACCCCAGACCATCACACTACCACCACCATATTTTACTGTTGGTATGATGTTCTTTTTCTGAAATGTTGTGTTCCTTTTACGCCAGATGTAACGGGACATTTGCCTTCCAAAAAGTTCAACTTTTGTCTCATCAGTCCACAAGGTATTTTCATAAAAGTCTTGGCTATCATTGAGATGTTTCTTAGGAAAATTGAGACGAGCCCTAATGTTCTTTTTGCTTAACAGTGGTTTGCGTCTTGGAAATCTGCCATGCAGGCCGTTTTTGCCCAGTCTCTTTCTTATGGTGGAGTCGTGAACACTGACCTTAATTGAGGCAAGTGAGGCCTGCAGTTCTTTAGACGTTGTCCTGGGGTCTTTTGTGACCTCTCGGATGAGTCGTCTCTGCGGTAATTTTGGTCGGCCGGACATTCCTGGGAAGGTTCACCACTATTCCATGTTTTTTCCATTTGTGGATAATGGCTATGACTGTGGTTCCCAAAGCTTTAGAAATGGCTTTATAACCTTTACCAGACTGATAGATCTCAATGACTTCTGTTCTCATTTGTTCCTGAATTTCTTTGGATCTTGGCATGATGTCTAGCTTTTGAGGTGCTTTTGGTCTACTTCTCTGTGTCAGGCAGCTCCTATTGAAGTGATTTCTTGATTGAAACACGTGTGGCAGTAATCAGGAAATTGAACTCAGGTGTGATACACCACAGTTAGGTGATTTTTGAACAAGGGGGCAATTACTTTTTCACACAGGGCCATGTAGGTTTGGTTTTTTTTCTCCCTAAATAATAAAAACCATCATTTAAAAACTGCATTTTCTGTTTACTTGTGTTAGATGATCAGAAACATTTTGTGTGACAAACATGCAAAAGAATAAGAAATCAGGAAGGGGGCAAATAGTTTCACACCACTGTATATACCATACCATACCATATTTATTTGTTGAGCGCTTAAAAACACAGCATTACAACTGACCAAAGCGCTGTACAGTTACAACAAGCAGGACTAAAAGCAAAATATTAAAAATAGAGAAAATAGCAAAAGGCAAGTGGAAAATGAAACAGGTTAAGAATTAAAAGCCAATGTGAAGAAGTGCGTTTTTAAGCGAGATTTGAATGTGGCGACTGAAGCGGCTTGCCTAACCACTAAGGGCAGGGAGTTCCAGAGCCTGGGTGCACTGCTTACACTTAACACTTTAACACACGTGTACAACACAATTTATTTTAACTGATTTTAATGTTACATTAACCTCATTTAAGAAAGTGTTTTGCTTTGATTTTTACCTACACAGACGTTTCTTAATCAAAAGCTATGGAATTCCTGTGAATGTAAGAGACGCCCCTTCAGTCTCAGGCTGAAGACTTACATTAGTTCGGCATACCCGGGCTAGAGCTGCCGACTACCTGTGCACACTGAATTTCTCTTTGTTAATCATTTGTACAGAAAGAGAAGTAATACAATAAACTGCTACTAAGCCTCCTCTATTCCGTTTCTCTTCTCGGTATCTGGATGTGGCACGTGGCGCGCTGCTCTACTGTATGGGAAAGACATCCCAGATAAAGGGGCGTTGGAATCATCGGATGGAAACATTCTCTCTTCAGATTGGACGGCCAGCACAGACTCCACTACAGGAGGCCCAGGAGCGGACAGACAGCCAGTTGGCCGAGGTCTCCAGGACTGGGATTGCACTGGACTTTCTCCATTGTCAGCTGGCCACAGTTCACCAGTTAATTAATGGCCAGAGATTGTTGGTTTCCATTTGTATTTAATCAGTTTCTACCTTGTTCTGTGTGTGTTTTAACAAATCTGCATTTACAGTATATGGGTGCCTCTTCTGGATTTAGTAAATAGTATAAACTGTACATCCCTGTTTTGGACTTTTTCCCCCCACATTTTGTGTTTTTGAGTAGGGAGTGGCAGTGATGGCAGGTTTCCTAAATACTTTCTTTTTAAAACAAAAGGAACATTTATGTCATATTTTATTTCAGAATGATTTGAATCAGTAATTTGCTGTATTTACTGTATTACAAAAGCATTGAGAAATATTTTACTAGGTGTGTCGTACCTTTATTTTACAAAATAAGAACATTTTATACACAGAATTTTAAAATGTCCAACTAATCCTGCATTTAACATTTTCACATTAACAATTTTAAAGTGGTTCCATAATAAAAGGAGGTTCTACTGAACTGCATTGGCACACAATACAATACATGCAGTTGGCAACACAAAATCTGTACATCACTGTAGTCTTATCAATTAAAACTGAACAATCAGAATTATAATATCAACTGCAATACTCGTCAACTATTAATTTGGAGCTAATTGTGGGACACCGAGTGTGTCAATAGGCACATTGCGCTATTTACAGCAAGAGCAGCAATAAGAAAGGACCAGAAGAAGTTCAAATGCCAAATACATCAATCAAAAAGAAGGACAGGCTGCCATAGCCTTCGGTTTCCTTTTACATCCAGTTCAGTTTGTTCTGAAATCTCACAGAGGTTCTTTGTCCTCTCTTCTGTCCTCTAGTGTCCCTCATTCAGTGGCAGCTTCCAAAAGAAAGCCTCTTTCTGTGTTTTTAGAAAGCCACTCGTAAGTCAGTCACTCTCAGTGCTGTTGATTTAGGATCGTGATTTACAGAAGTGTCACTTTACCAGCTAAGTACCCCAGTAATCAACCTCTCCATTTAGGGGATTTGTGCCCCAATGGTGTTCAACTCCAGGCCAACAGTGGAGCTCGCCCTGGAGATGCGAGTCCTGCTTGTGTCCGTCTCCCTCTGGGTGTCCGGTTTCTTCACCTCCTCCAGCAGCTCTACTCCTATCCTCCCTGCCAGAGACACGTCCGTCCTCATCTTTCTAACAACTCCGTGGACGGCCATCGCAAGCCCCACCTCAGTTTGAGCGTTCTACATCAGCCCCTGGATTCACTTCCCAGGTCAGAGCTTGTTCTACCAACTAGTGTGGCTACAGAATCACGGGGTCCTCCACCTGAGCAGCCCCCAATGGCACAGACACCCGTACTTTTCTTTACCTATAAGTGTTTCCCCATTAGACAGCAGAGCCTCAGTAGCTTTCAACTGGAAATCTCCAGTGGCCCAGTTGCTGGATTAGGGGGATGACCTCAGGCTTTGAGAGAAGACCCTAATGTATCTGCATATGGTAAAAGTGCCCAATAAATGCCAAAACAGCACACACCCAGTGAAAGTCCTGTTAGTCCAACTGCTCCCCTAGGCCGGGGTGGTCTTGCAGATTTACAGTTAGGGGTTTCTCTCTGCAGGCCACAAACCCACTTCTAGGGATCCAGTCATGTTTCATAGGTGGGCTGCAGTTCTCACAATAAGGATGATAAGTGTAGATAAATTCAACTTCCTATGACACATCCATTCATCTGTAATCCCATTTAATCCATCCAGAAGTTGAGACCAGAACCTCTCCTGGGCAGCAGGCACAAACCAACAACAAATGGCACGCCAGTCCTATGGAGGGTCCAAACCCACACACACACACCTGTGTCTCTTATAAAACACGACAAGTGGGAGTCACCAGTGAACCTAACCTGAAATCACCTAATTAAATATTATTTCATGGTGGCACAGTGCTGTAGTCAACGCTGCTGAATTACAGCTCCAGTACAATGGGCTCCAATCAGGGTTGAATTTCTATGCTCTCCGTGTGGACTTTCTCCAAGTAACTCTTTATCTACCCAACATTGCATGTCAGGTGAACTGTCGACTCTAAACCCGCTTGTCATGAACAAGTGTAGGTGTGTGCCTGGTCAAGCCAAGCCTTAGCCCTTCAAGACCTTGAATTTGAGGAGCTCGGCTCATTCTGTGAATTATTATTCAGTCCTGACGGCAAGTGTCTGCAGAGTTAGCATGGCACAGTGATAAATACAAAGTTTAAAAAACAAAACGGACAATATCAGCTGTGAAGGGTCCTGGCAGGGTGCCACCATTTCCCAAAATGAACCCAGTGAAATGAGAATTGCTTCATGGTGCCTGGGCTATTCGGATGCCAAATGCCATGCATTCTCTAGCTGCTCTGAAGACAGAGCAACCAGCAGCCAGCATTCTTTCTACTGTGTTAGCAGAGGGCCATTTATTACAAAATATAAAAGCTGTCTGCAGAGGCTCATGACAGATAAGACAAGGTGAAGAGTGACAGCGAAACGGCCCAAATGTCCGCCAATGAGACAACTGAGCCTCATTAAGCGCAGCTCAATCTGCCAATTTCATAGCCTTCGTTTCACGTGGCACCCCAACTCACTGCTCATATTGTCCATTTTACAAATGGGCAGCATGGGGCTGTGAAGTGATTTGTATTTGCCCGCAGACTGTGGTAGGATATGAACCCGTATCCATGTTAATTTCTGTCCGGAACCTTAGCCATTAACATCGTGAAATGGGCCTTAGCAATCTGGGTAATGATAAGAACATCAACTCTCATAACAGGGTCACTGCTGTTGCCCGGGGTAGTCAGGCTAGTTGGCCTTAGGTCACCCTTCAAAAATGAAAGGTCAGCACATGCATGGTGCCATCATATAACCATCGTTTGCGTTTATTTTCTGTTCCAAAAGGACGATGAGCAAGCTGGCTCTCAAGACATCAGCGTCCTCCACATTAGACCACATCTAAACATCTAGTTAATGACTGGGAGAGCACAGGATGGAGGTGCTACGGCCTCACGGCTCTAGAATTCCGGCATGTTGACTATCTGTGTAGCCGGCTCATGTTCCCCACAGGCCCAAGTGCATTCTTATTAAGGCATCTGCATTCCTGCCATCTCCCAAAGACGTTGGAGCTGTACTCCACAGTGGCTAAACTGGGCGAGTGTGCCCCATGTTCAACAGTCATCTCTCAGAGGGCTGACTCACACCCTTGTGACCGACGCTCCCCAGCCCCTTGCAACTGAAAAGTATGAAAATAAAATGAAGGGATAGGTGGATGGATGACTGCAAAGTGACTGTCCTAGACACGAAAGAGCTGCCAACTTGGAGCTTCAGTTGAGAGCTCAAGTGGCACAGGCCACCCCAGTGTTACCTTTGTATGACGTATTTGGTAATAACTCTTGTGGTCCAGCCGGGACGCCCAGGAGGACGTGAGGAGGGCTTGTGCCTCCTCCAGACCGCGAGGGGGCGTCCGTCCTGGTTCTGTTGGGAGCCACGGGTCGAGGGCATGGAAGCCCTACCCTGTAGGGGCCTGTGGCCACCGCCAGGCGGCGTCCCGATGCCAGTTTACCCCGTGTGGTCTTTGGCCGGGGATGGAGTCCGGCCGGGACGCCTTGGAGGACCAGAGGAGGGCGAGTGCCTCCTCCAGACCGAGTGGGGGCGTCCGTCCTGGTTATGCAGGAGGCCTCGGGTAGGGGGCTTGGAAGCCCAGCCCTGTAGGGACCCGTGGCCACCGCCAGGCGGCGCCCCAGTGCCTAATTATTCCGGGAGCCCGGCACTTCCGCCACACCAGGAAGTGCCGGGGAAGACTTTATGTGGCGCCCGGAGAGCTGCCAGGAAGACAGCCGACACTTCCGCCACGCTGGGGCGTGGCTAAGGAGGGAATGCCGGGAACACCTGGGGCTCATCCGGGAGCATTATTTAAGGGGCCGCCTCCCTCCAGTCGGTGGTGGAAGTCGGGAGGCAGTGTTGACGGAGCTGGAGAGAGATCAGGAGGCGACCAGGAAGCAAGGCACAGAAACTGTGGGCCCTGGACTTTGGGGGATTCAGTGCCAGCAGCACTGGGGTTTGTGTGAGTGCACGTGACTATCGAACTTGTAAATAGTGTAAATAAAAGTGTGTTGGGTGCAAAAATGTTGTCCGTCTGTCTGTGCCGGGGCCAGCGTTCACACTCTAATAAGACAAGTTACTATGCAACGCTTGAACAGCTTCACCCCAGCGCTGGTCAAATCCAATCCCTTTCCATATATGTAGTGTACACTCAGTAAGTCCCAGTGGATCCTGAACGACAATAAATGGAAGGGACATCACATAACAAGCACATGCAGGACTAACCACTGCGAAAGGACACCGTTAAACAAACTTCACACCTAAGAGCCAAGGGGTCGGCCTGCACACCTGCCAGAATGCGACCTTCCATTTTTCCTCTTCTTGTTGCTAGCTAAATGAACCCGGGCACACACTGGGCCATGTAAACCCAGTCCACTGCAAAGTCAAAGGTCACCAGCAATCGTCCTCTATGGTGGACGATGGTGCCACGGCACTGCTGAGCCCCGACCTGTCTACGCTCTTATGTGCCTTTGTGCTGCAATCTACCAGCCTGCGGGGGAAGTCGCCATCTGGCCTTCTATCAAACCTGAACTCTCGGCCCCTATAGATCTGCTGCCCCCTTGCACTGCCAATCCACTTAGAAACAGTAAATCTCACATCATCTCCATGACTCTCCTGCCTCTGACAATCAATTAAACTGCAGAAAGTCCACTTTATAAAAAAATAAGAAAAAAAATGAATACAATTAGGATGACTTACCTGATGGGTGTGGCCCAGAACAGCCAAGACAACAATCCTGTGTTCACAACAGAAGGCAGCACATCGTGTCTCAACAGGTAAGGAAGTCAAGACCAGACTGGCACATTCTGAAAGGCCTGCTCTTTTTACTTTTTTCACCAGAGACTGGAATGCTCCACAAATCTGCCATTTATCTGCCCACTTGCGTCATTTGACAGACATTTACAATCAGATCCTGGTCCTGTCAGGCAAGAGGGAGGTGGGTGAAGCAACTTCAAACATCACAAGCCCATTTCTTTGCCTCCTCCTTTGAATTTAGCATCAACTCTACAAGGCTCCATATTCAACCTGCACTTCAACATACAAAACACACTTGGCATCAGCAGCAAATACAACAAGACATTTTCAAAAGCCTCCTAAGGAGGTCAGAAGGGCGTCTTAGGAGGGCCACTTGCTGGGTTTACTTCCCCATTATCAAGGCCACGGACAGGATGCCAGGCAATCACAGGGCACACTAATTAATAAACAAATGACTGTCTCACTTGAATGTCATCTTCATTTCTACGCCATTTTTGTTCTGCTTTTCAGTAACATGCTGAGCTGGGCTGACCAGACCTCCTTCATGCCAGTTCTTGGAGAACACTCAAAATCCTAACAATGCAGGTGAGAGAAACAGACCCCCCCAAAGTGTTTTGAATGCCTGCCATGCACTGCAACAAGAGGGCCAGTCCACCTCAGCTGGCACCTCCCAATTTACAGAAGCGTCAGCTCCGCTTATTTAGGGGTCCTCACCCTCTCGCACACGGTGAGCCCAGCAGTGCAGGAATCTCATTTCAGTGCTCACTTTTTCCTCCCAATCACACACACACACAATTTGAGAAGCGTGAGCAGCAAAAACAAAAAAATAACAATCAGTCGAAACGGCCAGAAAGGATATGAAGGACCTGCGTATGTGCTACTCAATGAGGTGCAGGCACAGAGCACCCTACTCAAAGGGCACCTGTGCTTGAATGTTTGAACAGGAATGGCCTGTAAGTGGGACACTAACTTCAGTTGGTCATATCTCTGCAGTGAAAGTCACGATGGATTACGGTACCAACACAGTGCGCCAACAGTAAGGATGTAAAGTGGCCGACGGAGTAACAATTTGGGATGTCTGCGTCCGGCCAATACAGTCCATATCTGCTACACATTTTCAGCAGGAAATGACATGGCCTGAACAGAGCTGGCAATGTTCTTGATTAAATCATTTAATTTCAATTAAGCGGTTTAAAGTGATGTTAAAAAAAAAAATGAAAATCACGCTAAAAAAAAATACCAATTAGTACGGTTAAACAGTTGGGAAAGCAATGAATTATGCCAACAGCTGGGTACATGTGCACAGTCTGAGCTGTGAACCACTGGAGCTCCTGGACTGATGACACCAAGAGATACAATCCTTAGCGCCCGAGACCGGACGGACGCCCTGACACCACAGCTGTGTTTTGATATCATGTCAGATGAAAATCACAAACAGGACACAACAATGGATGGCCAGTGCCCATATTGAACAGACTCAACCCAACACCCAACTGTCACTCTACAAATACACAGACTAAATGGCAAGAACAGCCGCAGCCCTGAGACCCCATAATCATGTGGCATGGAGTAGCTGCTACAACACAACACAGGGCACAGAGCACTAAACTTCTCCCAGACACAGAAAACAGGCCTGGCAAACTCCTACAACATCCTAAACATCTGTGCCTCAAACACGAGGGTCAGCATTGCTCCTCCAGTCAGAGGGCAGTCTATTGGATGGGGGTCTCCATTTCAGTACCCAAGGAGGTGAAGGAGTGTAATCTCTCAGTCACCAGAGCACAGCCCACCGTCCTGAGGTCCTAAGCCCTGCTTCACCCGCCTGAATCACCAGAGGTACCACAATAGGTTTCTAGATGGACCACATTCACCCCTGCAGCCTTGGCACTAAGCAGTGTTCTGCTTAAAATGAAGAAGCTTCAGCCACACAGATGGACACAACCCCACCTTACACATCTGGGGAGGTCACAGCTGCTGGATTTAAGGGCACTGCTCAAGGAGATCCCACATTTGAGGTCAGTATTAGTGCCCTGAGCATGGGAAAGGCGCTACATAAATAAAAGGTATTATTAACCATGCGGAGGACATCCTTGAAGATAGGACAGTGCAATTCTCAAACCTGCTCTAGCTCAGGGTCACGACAGACCACACGTTTTATGGCACAGTGCAGATTGGTTTATTTCTTGCAGATACTTAGAAACCCCATTGATGTTTTGCTGTCAGAAGCTCTTATTTGTTTGTTTGTTTTTTTTTTAATGTCATTCTTTTCCAGCTTCCTTTCACACCCTTGTTTCAGTCTTATTGTTTTAGATTAGATTCAATCAAATTTATCAATCGCATGGGGAAATTCAAACAAATGTTTTGAACAAACAGGAGACGTATGGCTCACTCACGGTTGAATGCACTCACTCACTCACTCACTCATATGTGTGTGCGCTCATCATCAGCAGTCTCTTTAGAAAAGCTTCCATTGCTGGTGGAAAACAACCCAGAAAGTTCACAAAGTGCACCAAGCAAAACAAATTCCCCTCGAGCCCCTCAGGAATCCTCAAACACCAACCTCACAAACTTTGATTTCACACTCCGTTTCATTAGTCACGTTGTTTTTAATTTCTAGGAAGCGTTGGGGACACAGCAGGTTGATGAAGTGACACCCCAAGTAGTTTCCACGCAGATAAGTGCCAGGCCATGACCGAGCCTGTAGGTTCTCCTTAGATGAAAGTGGGCTTCTTACTGCACTGCAAAGACATGCGGCTTATGGGACAGAAGATTTGAACTGTCCCAATGCGAAATCAGGCAGAGTAGTGAAAAATGCATCATTTCTGTCAGGTCTGTCCACTACTAACCGACTGCTTTAAATATTGTTTTCACAAAGCAATACCAGGCGATCAAAATGGCAAATACTGTCTGAAAAGTAAATCTCCACGGTAGTTTGGTGGTGAAGCTGCAGCGTATTCTGTTGGCTCAAAGATGCATTCGGTTAAAGACCAGCAGTGCTTTGTTTCCCACTTAACTGTTTGTTGTCATGGAGCTAAAAATCGTCACCCCCCCTCCTTGTAAAACGCACAACACAATACAATTTAAGTCATTAAAAACCCCGCACATTTGATGTGGTCAGTGCAGGCCATTCTGCACATCTACAACATGAACACAGTGTAGAGTGTGAATTTCCTAAAACAATAGCAAAATACGAGATGCAGTGCCACAATATTGTCTCGGAAATGTTTGAACTTTAAAAGCTGGACTGAAAAATTCATAAAAGCCTTTCTATCTAAGCTTTAAATGTAAGGGCCAAGTCTGTGATCTTCTGAGCAGCCGTTGGCCGCCGTTTCTGCCTGCTTTAAATTCATCCATCTATCCATCCATTATCCAACCTACTATATCCTAACACAGGGGTCTGCTGGAGCCAATCCCAGCCAGCACAGGGCGCAAAGCAGGAACAAACCCTGGGCAGGGCGCCAGCCCACTGCAGGGCACGCACACACACACGGGACTGCAGACACGGGGAGAACATGCAAACTCCACGCAGGGAGGACCTGAGAAGTGAACCCAGATCTCCTTACTGTGAGGCAGCAGTGCTACCAGTGCTGTTCTTCAGACTAATGAGAGAAAGATGTCCAGATAGTTTCAAAACAATTACTCAGCACTTCAATGAAATGAAGACATCCTCCATATGCCAACTATGAAGAGTATACACTGCACACTGCAGATTCTTACAACTGAAAAGCCAACGACATCAGCATACCCCACACGGGCAGAATTAAATGAGACTTGCTCATCCGTCACGCTGGCAGGCTTTCTGAGGCCCGTCACGCTGTGTGGTGAAACCATTTAATCACATTGTCCTGCAAGGCCCACCATAATACAGGGGTTCTGGATTTCTGGCCTGGGAACTCCTAGCGGCTGCCATTATTTTTTTTCCCCACCAGTTTCACGTATCAGCGAGTCACTTTTACTTCTAACTTTTTATTTAACTGCCCTTCTTGTCCCTTCTCAGATTTTACATTCTGGAAAGTGTGCTAGTGTGACATTTAAAAGTCGATGAAACTCAAACATGTGCATTTCTGGAAACGCTTAACCTTATTCGACCTTTTCTGTTGATTTTGCTCTCTTAATTGCACCTGAATATTGACAATCAGTGATAAGAAGCGGAAACACTGGAGCTAATAACGCCGATAACTGAAGGGGAGCAGCTACTTTAGTGTCATTTTCACTTGTGTGCTTCTTAACAGGTGCTTATCTGGGGAAGCTGGGGCCTATCCTAGCAATCACAGGTTGTAAGGCAGGATCAACCCCTGTAATAGATAAAAGATAACTTGTTTGATTTAATATCAATAAATTATAAATACAGTGCAGTTGTGAATCACTTTGAATAATTCAGATCTTTGAGAGACCTCTTGTGAAAGACCACCCGGACCTACAACAGTTTGCCTATCAGACAAAAAGATGAGATACAATTATCTGTCTGCTCCACAAAGCGTACTGCTACCTGGACAAAGCTGGCAGCACCGTGACGATGACGTTTTTTGATTTCTCCAGTGCATTCAATGCCATCCAGCCACCTCGGTTAAGATGGAAACTCTGACTGCTCTTTTTATTTTTAGCAAAGCCACAATGCGCCTTTCTTTTTGGTCATTCTGGTGTGTACTTGAGAGGGGATTTGTTGTTTGAAATAATGTATTAAATGTTTATTTCTTCATTAATTGCACTTCTGTAAAAATCAGCATTTTCCCCCAGGGGAAAAATAAAGTACTATCCATCTATTTGGAATGTGATATTTGGATTGATTTTTTTTCTGGCAAACTTAAAATGAATTTTGCCCGAGGGTTAAGAGTATTAAAAAGTGTGGTTAGAGTTGTGGAGGAGTTTGAGGAAGGCTGGCACATGTGGAGGGCAGCAAGTAAAGGATTAGAAAGAACTGCACGCCCCTCCTACCTGGTAAAGGGTCTTTCTCTTTCTCTCTCTCTCTCTAAATTGCCTTTCCCAAGGTTTCTTCCATTTTTTTTTTTTTTTAACCCTAAGAGAGTTTTTTTTTTTTGTTTCCCTTGTCTTCTTAGAGTGTCAAGGCTGGGGGGGAATGTTAAAGCCCACTGTGGCACCCTTTGTGTGATTTTGAGCTACACAAAAATAAATTGCACTGTATTGTAACCGAGACCCCCACTGCAGGGGGGCCATTACCCAATTCATCAATTCTCTTAAAATGCCTAACACGAATTGGTAAAATAAATACACACATAACACAAATAACCGGAGCATTAATAGAAGCAAACTCCACAGATGAAAAAAGAAGGCGAATTCGCCTCAGCGCGGCACACAAGAACGCCTGCTACACCCCAGGGCCAACTTTACAAAAGCCGCTCGTAACGTCTGGACGGACACAAGATGGTAAACAAGTAAGAAACGCGCGTTGGACCAACACAGGTAGAGTCAACTTGAAAGTGAATTCAGTTGGGACAAACACGCGCAGCCGCGACACTGACCTCGAGGACCACCGGGTGAAGCCACCCAAGCCTAACGGGTCAGCACCTCCCCTTACCTCGCCGATCCATCGCAGCTCTCCTCTGCATTTCGTGTCCGAAGGTTTTCACTCAAAGATCCGTCCGCCGCAAACAGCTCGCCGATCCCATCCCTCTCGCCCGAGCGCATTTCCCCTTTTCGTTGTCTTCTGCTGTGGTTTGCGTTGAAAGAATCGGCGTTTCCAGTCTAACCGCGAAATGTTTCAGCTTCGTCCTGCTAATAGAATTTTACCGCCATCTTCTTGTGAAGTCGCTTACTCAAATTCTACCAAACGTCCGAATGGGCTGCGAAACTTAAACCATTCACGGAAGATGAGCACTTGACCACGTGAAAGTTCTAGTGTGTCGCCAAAGAAAACACGTGTGGCTGTTTTCAAAACACGCTCACTTCCCCGAGTTGGTCGCCGGTCCTCCCCACTTCCACTCCCCTCTGAGGAGCGTCGTCCTGTGAAGTTGGGGAGTCGCGGTTGGGGTATCAGGACTGGCGCCTTCATCTTAGCCAATCCCTGCAGAGCTCTCTAATAAAGGGTGGGCTCTATCTTGGGCCGGGCCAATGAGAGAGCAGAACCGTGAAGCCGCGAAGCGGTTTTCCTACTAGAAGCCTCGCTGGGCGGCTGGCGCTCTCACCGTTTCTTGTGACTGACAGGCGCTTTCGTTTATATTAAGAGTATAAGACGAGAATCGGAAGAAGGGCGTGAACAACAGCTTGGTTGGTACGTGTGACCGATAGCGACACTGAAGCTGGATAAAGTAGGCTCGCTGAATGGATGGATTAACGGTCGGGTGAGTAACTGTAGAGTAAGAGAACGTGCACCGTGCTCTCATAATTGGGCCATAACTACCGGCAGATCAGTTGTTGAATACTCGCCGTGAAAAAAAGTTCATCTTGAAAGGCCAGCGTTCTCCGATATGCTGTATGTACAATGTTAACGCATGTCTGTTTATGTATTCATAGTTTTCTCCATTTTCTAAACCGGCTTATCCAGAGCAGAGTCGAAGAGAAGCTGAAGCCAATCCCAGCAGCAAGCTTCTTAAACAGGACACCGGTCCATCCCATGATAAACACACACAGACACACAACAGGAGCCAATTTAGCACCGCTGTCCACCTAAGCTGCTCATCTTCGGACTGTGGGGGTTATCCAGAGTACCTGGAGGAAACCCACATGCACAAAAGAGACCACACTGGGAGTTCCTTGGGCCTGGACCCTGGTGTCCTTGTGTGACACTCTCGCAGCACCTTGTGTATATAAATGTGCAGGAGATGGTTTAACACTGGCAATGGATTCAAAGCAGGTGCCGTGCCAGGCCAGGGCTGCAGCCCATTGTAGGGAATGCACATTCACAGCTTAGTGCCACCAGTGACCATGTCTTTGGGCAATGGTAGGAAGGCAAAGTAAAAAGAGAAGTGGGGGAAAAAAAGCAAACAATTCATCCTCGCTGGGAATCAGACAGGAGTGCATGTGCTGCCAACTAGAATGCAAGGCATTGTGTAAATGTATCAATGAAGACCACCCTCGCTGGAGATCATTGGATAAATGTATCGATGAAGAGTCCTTGTGGCAGTCAGTGACTGTGGTGAAGGTGCCCTCCTCCTATCCAATAAAGTGGCACATTCCTTTACAGCAGCAGCACAAGGCAGAAGCCAAACCAGGATATCGGGACACGGTGGCACTCCGTGGCTGACAACGCACACACAGGCTCGCTCACTCACTCATACCTGACTACTTCACCTGATAAAGACACAAATTCACACAGCTGGAGTGGAGGGAGGAGAGATAACGTGTAGGTACGAGAGAAATGCTCAGCCTATGCAGTAGGTGTCCTTATAAAATCAGAAACCCGCTGGTATTTCACAAATCTATTCAAAACTTTTTATAAAACCTGTTATGCATCTAAACAAAGGTTCCTTCTGGGACTATCTTGTGGATTGTTCTTTTGGGGACCAAAAATGTTTTTTCCTATGGCATTGTCCTGGAGAACCACCTTGGCACTCTTATCTTTAAAAGAGATTTGAGAAAAACGTCTAACAACATTTATTTACACAGGCCTCCTTTCTTTCCTTTCATTTAACTCATTTGCATGTTTATTTTCTTCCCATTGCGCTTGTTAAAAGTCCAAGTCTGCTATAATGCTGCTTGAATAAGTCAGGGAGACATTAAAGCCACAGACCGTATTAACTGTTCACGGTTTCCTTTGTGTATTCTACTGCACTGGATGGTAAACACAAGGCTGCTAGTTTACTTTTCACCTCTGTCACTGTCACCTTGACTTGGCCTCACTTGTCATCCATCACTTAGAGAAACAAGGATCCATTTGACTTTGATTAAAATCTAATTAAAAAAACGTAAAAGGGATAATTTGGAGAAATATTAAGGGAGTCTTTTAAATTTGTGTTTGCATGTAATGCCACCAACTGTGTCAATCTGTCTGTTTGCATGTTTGTTGAAATGTGGCACATTTGTTCTTTGAGTTCAGTTTTCACTTGGACCACTCAAATAGAACGCTCAGTACAAAATGATAAAAAGTCTTATTGAAAAGCATTGACGAATCATTCCTGTTAAAGCAGAGTAACGCTGTGTGCGGTTTAATTTGCTGTGGTGGTTTACTTTATGAGAGGCTACTTTGGCTTGCATGTTTTATATATTTTCCTCCTTTACTCACCTGACAGCTCATCCCGACGGAGAACTGATCCCCAATACACGCTGATGAAATACCAGATGGGTCGCATGTGCCTGAGATGGTCATAAAAGGAACTTGTGGGAACCTCCGCCACACCATTTTGCTTCTGCTTGCGGTTGTATCAGGTGAATTAAATGATCTTAGTAACAGTAAATAAAATCATGCAAATAAACTTATCAAGAAGAGGAAACGAGCCCCCTAAGCGTAGCTCTGTGACTTATTATGCACACAGCAATTAAACACATCCTCAGTCTTTACGTGTCATGACTGCATTTACCAGCAGGGTACAATGGCTGTGTGTTAGTCTGACGCTAAAGCCGTTCATCATGCACCACTGCAGCCAACGATCTTAGTTTGAGACTTCAACACAGGTGTTAGCTATTCATGGGCACTGCTTTATAAAGTTGATGTTTAACAACAACAACAATAATAATAATAATAATAATAATAATAATAATAATAATAAATTGTAGTATTATAAGCCAACCACAACTAACACGTGGGCATCAGTAGATCAGAGGCATTTCTGCATTACAGATGTTGTGTAAAAAAGTAATACATTTCCCTCAGTAATTTATTATTAAAATATTTAGAACAACTTTCACTTTTTAAGCAGTGCTTTTCCCGTTTTCCATGATATTATTGCTCCCTGTGGTATATGCCCATCCCCTGCGGTGGCCCGGGGTTTGTTTCCTGCCTTGTGCATTGTGTTGGTTGAGATTGGCTCCAGCAGACCCCTGTGACCCTGTAGCATAGCAGGTTGGATAATGGATGGATGGATGGTATATGCTGTTGTCTGCATGCCCCTCTCTGGCTCATGGCACTGGCTCTATTGGCCTGGCAGCATTCTCTGTACCCTTGGCGATGCAGGTGTTTGTACAAACTGAACTGCTCAGTGATCGGGCTTGAAGGTGCATTCCCCTTATTCTCAGCATTAAAATGTGACCCCCTTTCCTTCTGTAATCGTGTGTTTGCACTTCTAGTTCAACCTTTTCCCAGCCAACACAGCAGTAGCCTTTGAGGAGATGCAAACAATTGAGAGCCATTTGCTCTTTTGCAGGAGGTGACAGTCATTTAAAAACAAATCCAGATCAGAATGAGGAACGCCTCAAGTAGAACACACGACGAATGAGGATGAGCGGCTTCCCCCACCACTGAGAGAAAAGCCACATAGGAAGCCTTATGTGTGCTCTTTCCACTTGATGGAAGAGAAGCCAGCCATGTGACGTCAGATGCCCCTATCTGAAAGGAGGGTAAGAGCAGGTACCCTGTTTTTAATAGAGTTAGCCTGCCTCCTGCTGTCCATCAAACACTTCGCCGTATGGTAGTTAGGCTGCTACTAGACCTTCTCTTGTGCTGCTATGTCCTTTTTGTAGCCTGGAGACCAAAACTGCACACAGTACTCAAGATGAGGCCTCACCAGTGCATTATAAAGGTTGAGCATAACCTCCTTGGACTTGTACTCCACAGATCGTGCTATATAACCTAACATTCTGTTAGCCTTCTTAATGGCTTCTGAACACTGTTTGGAAGTTGATAGCTTAGAGTCCACTATGACTCCTAAATCCTTCTCATAAGGTGTACTCTCGATTTTTCGACCGCCCATTGTGTATTCAAACCTAATATTTTTACTTCCTATGTGTAATACTTTACATTTACTGACATTAAATTTCATCTGCCACAAATCTGCCCAAGCCTGTATGCTATCCAAGTCCTTCTGTAATGATATAACGGATTCCAAATTATCTGCTAATCCACCTATCTTGGTATCATCTGCAAACTTAACCAGCTTGTTACTTATATTCCTATCTGAATCATTTATATATATTAAAAATAGCAGCGGCCCTAGCACTGACCCCTGTGGAACACCACTCTTAACATCGGCCAGTTCTGATGAGGTTCCTCGCACCATCACCCTCTGCTTCCTGTGTCTGAGCCAATTCTGCACCCATCTAAAAACATCACCCTGAATTCCCACTTCTTTTAACTTGATGCCCAACCTCTCATGTGGCACCTTATCAAATGCTTTCTGAAAGTCCAGATAAATAATATCATAAGCTCCACTTTGATCGTATCCTTTTGTTGCCTCCTCATAGAATTCCAACATGTTAGTAAAACACGACCTCCCTCTTCTGAACCCATGCTGACTGTTCAGAATAACTCCTGTCCTTGTCATGTGTTGCTCAATCTTATCCTTAATAATTCCTTCCATTAATTTTCCTGTGATGCTTGTTAAGCTTACTGGCCTATAGTTGCTTGGATCTGCCCTGTCACCCTTTTTATATAATGGGATGATATTTGCCATTTTCCAGTCCTTTGGAATCTCTCCAGTGCACAGTGACTTCCTAAAAATATGTGTCAAGGGTTTATATATGTACTCACTAGCCTCCTTAAGAACACGAGGATAAATATTATCTGGGCCTGGTGATTTGTTTGATTTCATCTTATTTAATCTGAGCAGCACTTCTCCCTCTACAATTTCCAAATCCCTCAGTACCTCCTTAGTAGTTGTGTTTACCTCTGGCAGGTTATCCACTTGCTCACTTGTAAACACCTCAGAAAAATGTAAGTTTAGGGCATCTGCTATTTCATTGTCTGTATCTTTTAATTCCCTTTACTATTCCTGATGAACTTGACCTCCTCCTTAACTGTTCTTTTACTACTAAAATACTGAAAGAATCTCTTGGGGTCTTCTTTGCCTTATCTGCTATATTCCTCTCCAACTGTCTTTTAGCCTCTCTGATATCCTTCTTAATGGTTGCCCTCATGTTCTCATACGCTACGGTTCTCTTTGCAGTCATTAGTCTTATATGCCTTATACAGCAGTTTTTCCTTTGCAACTTCTTTTTAAATCTTTATTAATCCATCGTGGAGTTTTTTAGTTTCCTATTACTTCCAAATTTAGGTATGTATCTGTCCTGCATTACATGTAAAACATTTTAAACCTGTTCCACTGCTCCTCGACTGTCTCCACATTTAAAAGCTTATCCCAGTCTATCCTACTTAGACTTTGTCGCATCTGCTCAAAATTAGCCCTACTAAAGTTCAACTTAACAATTTTAGTCTTTGCATCTGTACTCTTACAAAATACTGAGAATTGTATTACATTATGGTCACTTGACCCTAGTGGTTCAATCACCTCTACACCCTCAATTCTATCCTGATTATTACAGAATACTAAATCCAGACAGGCTTCACCCCTTGTTGGTGCTTTAACATGCTGTGTTAAAAACAGTGCTGATTACTTCTAAAACTCCTGCTCTTGTGCTCCTCCATCTGTAAGGTTATCCCAGTTAATATTTGGATAATTAAAGTCCCCATGACTATAATATCCCCTGTAAACTTGCCTTTTGATATTACTAAAAGATGTGTGTTGAAATTACTGTCTGAATTGGGTGGTCTATAACACACTCCTAAAATGAGACCTTTTCCCTAATATTTTCCAGGCGAAGCCACATGTCCTCACTAAGATGGGGCTCATCATCCAACTGAAGATGACTTACATTTAATTCCTGTTTGGCATAAACAGCAACCCCACCTCCTTTTCTGTTCTGTCTATCCTTCCTAAAAATGTGTATCCCTCTATGTTACACTCATCCCCATCTTTGTTATTTAGCCAGGTTTCCGTTATTGCTATAATATCATAATTGTGCTCTGCTACATACAACTCCAACTCACTTACCTTATTTTTGATACTTCTAGCATTAAGGCAAGCTATTTTTAATGTGTTAATCCTTCTATCTTTACGTGTTTGCTTAAAATTTACATTACTATGCATTTTTATTTCTACACCATTGTTTGTTCTTCCATGTATAGATCTAAATCTGGCCTGTCCTAAACTCCCTGCCCCCATTCCCTAGTTTAAACAATCCTCGACTAGCCTACACATACGCCTCCCCAATACATTGGTGCCCTCCGGTTCAGATGTAACCCGTCACGCGGAACAGGTCCCATCTGTTCCAAAAGGAGTCCCAATGCCCCATAAACCTATACCCTTCTACCCTGCACCAAGATTTGAGCCAGCGTTAAGCCTTCTAATCTCCTCAATCTTACCTGGACTGGCGTGGCACAGGCAGAACTTCGGAGAAGACTACCTTGTCAGTTCTGCTCCTCAGCTTGGTACCTAACTCTTTGAATTTGGATCGCAGAACTGACAGACTACCCTTATGTATGTCATTTGTTCCAACGTGGACAATGACAACTGGATCCACCCCGCTCTGGCCAAGAGCCTATCCACCCTTCCAGGAGGTCTCCCACCTGTGCTCCCGGAAGGCAACACACCGTACGAGACTCTCTCTCTCTGGAGCACACCTGCGCTTCAATCCCCCTAATGATTGAGTCCCCAACTATCACTACCTCTCTCTTTTTGGGAACTGGTTTTGAGGTGGCCCGTTGGGGCTCCTCAACCCTGCCTACCACCTCAGAATTATCAGAGTCACCGTCCAGCTCCGCCAGGACATGATAACGGTTAGACACTTCTAATTCTGGGGTTGATGCCCCGGACAGTGTGCACTCTTTACCTTAAGCCTTGTGACCGTGACCCACCTATTCCTACCTGTCTGGTCTGGAATCTCCTCCAGCGCCACCTTAGGGGTGCACACTATCTCTAAAGGACACCTGGGCCAAGTCCGCCAATTCTCTATTACAACGCAGGTCAGCCAACTCCTCCTCCAGTTCAGCGACCCTGAGCTCGAGGTGCTGGATCAGCTGGCATCTCTTGCAGATGTAGCCCTCATAGACAACTGGCTCTTCCAAACCATCATCTAAAAAGTCCAACATCCAACAGGACTTGCATTGCACTGGCCTCATTATTAAAATTTGACTTGGGATTACTAAGCTGCCTTAACCTTTTTTTTCTTATAATTAAATTTCTTAACTTAACTTAAATGGTGACACTAAGATCTGCTCCAGATATTTTACACCTTTTCCCCTTAAGCTCCTGTCCTGTTCTCCCTCTCAGCTGCCTGCTATTTGCCTTTCTATGAGGTTAACTTTACTTTTCTCTGTCTCTTCTAGCTTTGCGCTCTTCTTACTTATAAGCTCTTCACTCGCACTGTTTGTATTCCCCCGTATTAATGAACCAATACGCTGTCGCCCACTTAACTGTTCTGCCTCTGGACCGCTAAGGACAGTTTAATCTAAAATAAACAAATAAATCAAACTTTACTAACTTATTTGCTCCTACAGCTTCTTGTGCCTGATCGGTGTCTTAACGCTGGCCGCTTACCTGCGCACTACTGAGTTTCCACCTTTTACTGCTTTGAAGTCAGCCACGGCCTTTTTTTCTTTTCCTTTAAACTAAGGAATCGCTGTTACGACGACGTGGTTATTTATTTACAAATGCCGATATCAGTTACTGCTGCTTTCTACCCTGCCGCCTCGATGCCAATTCAAATACAGATAACAAGAAAAAAATCAATGTATGTCGGCACCCCTCCGCACTCCTGAGGTCAGGTGTTTCATTGTCTTCAGGCATATAAAATCAAACACATCTCCATTGGCAAACACTGGCAGTAAAACAGGTCATGCTAAAGAGCCTAGTGATTTTAAACATAGCACTGTTAGATGATGCCAGCTTTACCACAAACCAGTATGTGACATTTCTAATGTGCTATTGTTGTGAAGTGGAAGTGTCGAGGAGCCATGAACTGGTGGACCCCGCAGGCTCCAAGAGCAGGCCGTCGAGTGTTTAAAAACCACGTCATTCACTACAGAGGTCCAAACTGCCCGTGAAAGCAACATCAGCACAAGGACTGTGCCTCAGGAGCTTCATGAAACGGGTTTCCATGGCCGAGCCTAAGATCACTATACGCAGTGTCAGGTGACTGCTGGAGTGGTGTAAGGCACACCGCCTGCCATTTGACACAGGAGCAGTGCAAACATGGAGTTATGAATGATTCACAATTCACTCCTTGCAAGTCTGATGAACATCTGGCCAGTGCTATCTTCTGGACTGCATAGGGCCTATTGTAAAATTCAGCAGATGGGGTTAATTGCAGGGGACTGTTAATGTATAGTCATTTTAGACAATTGTGCACTTCGGTTTTCTGTGCCAGCATGACTGTGCCCCTGTGGTCCATAAAGACATGGAAGAACCCAAGTGGCTGGCCTGCACAGAGCCCTGATCTCAACCCTACTGAACACCGTGGATATGATTTGGAAGATCTTCTCATCCAACATCAGTACCAGACCTTGCAAATGCCCATTTGGCTGATTGGGCACAAATTCCAACAGGCACACTCCAACATTTAATGGGAAAGAAGAGTGGTGGCTGTTATTGAGAATGGAGACTCCATATTAATGCCCATAGTTTTCAAATGGGATGTTCAACAAGCTCATATAGGTATGATGGTCAGGTGTACACCAAGGTTTGCCCATATAGAGTAACTACAAAAACTTAAAAAGTGTGTCTCTTTAAAAAGCAGTTAAGTACGCCACACCACCAGATGCCCCTGAATGATATGCCATTTTAAACTGCAGCCATCCACACACTTTCTGAACCTGGAGTCACAGGGAATGGGAGCCTATTCCAGCAACACTGAAGGGAAGGTGAGGCAGCCCTGGTAGTAACAGCAGCCCACTGCAGTGCCATTTTAGAGTCCTGGAATAACTCAAACTGCACACAGGAAAGCAAAAGAACTCAGAAAACAAGGCCACCAGGCATGTGGGAGGAAACCTCACATGGACAGGATGACAATGTGCAGACCCCGTTCTTGCTCTTTAGCAGATGCCTTGCAGAAATCCATACACATAAAACACATTGTGATGTTTGGCATGGCAGAACAAAATTAACGGCTGACAGAAAACACAAATGAACAAGTGGAGCTCGAGGAGATTAATTAAGATACGCAATACAACAAAAGATCCGAAGAAAATGGACACGCAGCAGGAGGCCAAGAGACGAGACCGTCCTTCATGTCCAAGTCCCCCTCATTTAACCCCGCCCATGTTTCCGTAACGTCACTCGAGTAGGTCCCGCCCACACAGTCCTGCAGGAACTGCAAGGCAGAGATGCGACAAAGCGGCAATGGCATTAGCTGATTTTTGTAGCAGAAGTTTGTAGACCTGACATCATTCCGAGGAAATGCGTTATCGTGACGCATCGTTAATCATTGGTCTTTTAGTTTGTTTGTTTGTTTGTTTTTAAATAAATGTCGGACGCGGCCCATCCAAACGGTTCAGCACATCTTCACACTCGGCCTAAACGTAAAGCCCGTCGATGTGTCCTCATCCTTACTGTCCATTCGTATGCGACTTCAAATGCACGTGAGATTAGCCTCCGGTGACTCGGTGCTGAGTATTTAGCGCATTGTCTTAATGTGGCGTATTGATCAATTCAGTAGTTAAGACTTGTCTGATAGCCTTTTCAACTTGACGAACGGAAAGGAAACGAGTTGCACATCAAAACTACAGATGCTGCATACGAAATTGTACAAAATGAAGGACTGGTTTAGGCGAGCGGGGCCAAGACGCCATCATTAAAAGATTAAATAGCTTGTGTCGTGCACTGGTCGCCGACAAACATAACAGCTCTTTACCAGTAACACCGTCAGCATGCCTGCTAGCAGCTCGTCTTTGTCTCCCAAGCACAGAAGCCCCCTCCGTGTACGCTATGTTACTGGCGCATCGGTGTCACAGAAAGTTGATCGGTCAGCTGCTCACCAACCATAAATTGGCACTTTGGCACGGCCAGTGCGTTTAACTCCGCCTGCTCTCAAGCCGAGGGCGCCGTTCCTGAGCCTGGTTATCACCAAACCTCACCAAGCCTTCGTTGTCCTCGCCACGGTCATTATTTGTCTCCAGCAAAGGGAGTGACGCCGACGGAGGAGTACGATTATCTGTTGGACTCGGTCGGCCATGTACTTCTTCGGGGCCTTTCTGCAGCTTTGTTTAGGGAGCCAGGATATCTTTTTGATGTCATTGTTTTCCTCCTTTAACGAATCCAGTGCCACATACAGAATTTTGATCAAATATTTTTAATGAATTAATGGTATTTTTTTTCCCAATTTGATGCAAGTATATACTTAAATGAAGTCACATTAATGGATTATAGAAAGCATAAGGGGGCAACATAACTAAAGAGTTAACCAAACGCAGTTTAACACTTGGGCACGTGAGGGTTAACTCATCTTCAGAGGAATCGTCAGTGTGATTACTAAGGTTAGAAAGAGGTAATAAACACCCCCTAAAAAGCGGAGTCAAACTAATGAGACCACCCAAACAGCCCTATTGTGAAGTGGATCAAAGGGAAGAACCCGTAGGACCCCCTGATTAACAAAGCGCTGTTTCGAATAATGGAATAATCGACGCGTATGCGAAATTATGGGTGGCAGCAGTCGATCGGCTAAGAGGATCTGCATATGAAGAGTCAGATGATGTGAGCAGGTAAAGGTGACAGAACAGTAGAAAATAAAAGAGAAGGAATTGTTTGACTGTTGGCTCACTCCACGGACTGAGACTTTGGGGCACGTCTATGTGCGAAGAAAGACTTGTTCTCCATTTTCATCCGGACCCGAGAAATGACTTTCTTTAAAAGTTTCCTCCACGGCACCCCCTGGATTAACCCGACAAGCCCCTTAACGACAGGTGCAGCGCAGGCCGCCGCTGGAAGCACAGAAATGGTCGAAGCCTTGGATTTGCTGCCACCTTTCGGCCATTTTGGAGCATTGCAGTAGTCGTAAATTAGGACAGAATAAAAATGAGAGGACCAGAGGTACAACACAAGTGGGGGAGACATCTAAGAATGTACTGGAAAGCAGGTTGGAGTGGTCTGGACATGTGATGAGGAGAGACAGGGAATATGTCTCTCAAGGTTTATATGTTGTGTGTCCTGCGGTATGTACAGCTCAGGTTTTCCGGCCGACAGTGCAGATAGCTTCACCTGCCAAAAATGTTTAGTTAATTTAGAGTTGGTCGGGAAAATACGCGAATTGGAGGACCGCGTTAGGAATCTGATAGCGATTAGGCAAACCGAAAATTGGATCGACTCGGTTTGTTTAGACAATTCGGCTACATCTGATTCGGCTTCAGTCTCTCCAGGTCCCACTGTAGTCAGTGCGAGGCCGAAATCAGCAGCACCAATTCAGCCACAGGGCGAGTGGGTAACAGTAAGACGGGGGTCTAAGAATCCAAAATTTAGTCCCCCAGCACCCAGGTCACCAATTCGGACCCAGAACAGGTTCTCAGCTCTCCGCAGCGCGCCTGTGGAAACTGAGAATAATAAAGTGCTCATAATTGGCGATTCCATAGTGCGGAATGTTAGAATTCCAAACTATGTTAAACCAGCAGTTAATGTTAAGTGCCTTGCAGGGGCCAAGATTTCTGGCATAAAGGCGCATTGGACCGTGTTGCCGACGATGAAGTATCTACCTTATTGCTGCATGTCGGCACTAATGATATTTATTTACAGCAATCTGAGGTATTAAAGCGGAACTTCATCTCTCTATGCACCAAAGCTAAAACAAAATGTCGGAATTTAATTGTATCTGGTCCCTTACCAAGATTGTATAGAGGGGATGTGATTTATAGCAGATTGCATTCCTTTCACTGCTGGCTAGAAACCTGGTGTGCAAATAAAAGCATAGCATTTGTGAACAATTGGGATGATTTTTGGGAAAGGCCTGGATTTTTCAGAAGAGATGGTCTTCATCCTAACTGGAGGGATCTTATGTATTATCCCAAAATATGGCAGCAAAACTGCCTGGTTGACTGATTAGAGCACCATCCAGGCCGCAGTCATGTGATCTTAAATCACAGGCTGTTGTTTATCCCACCTGTTATTTTCCTGAAGCTGTTACCCATAATCCCTGTTGTGGGGCATCCAGTAAATTTAGTCTTGAAACAAACCATAAATTAATTGATAACCAAAAAATAAGGTGTATAATTAGACCAAGGGATAAAACCAGACACTCCACCAGGGGCATCTGTAATAGAAATTTAATTCAAATTAAAACAAAAATATATCAGCAGTTCAGAAAGAACCATGCAGTTTTAAATGCTGTTTATTGAACATTCGCTCTCTTGGCACTAAAGCTGTTTTGGTAAATGATATATATTAAGTACAAAATCTGATCTGTGTCTTCTTACTGAAACCTGGCTTAGTAAATGTGACACTGTTCCCTAGCTGAGGCGTCACCAGATGGATACTCGTTCCTTCATAAGTCTAGAGATTCTGGTCGAGGAGGAGGCCTTGGAATAATTCATTGTAACAAAATGCAAATCACTCCTAAAAATTTAGGCAACTTTACATCCTTTGAGGCATTCATTTTAAATATTAAAACAGATTCCAACACAATTATAGTGCTAGTCTACAGACCACCAGGGCCATATTCATTGTTCATGACTGAATTTAGCAACCTTCTGTCTGATTTGGCTATAAATTATGATCACGTAGTACTGATGGGGATTTTAATGTACACATTGATGTGGAAACTGACACTTTTAGCAAATGTTTTACTTATTTGTTAAATTCAGTAGGATTTTGTCAGATTGTCAAAGGTCCAACTCATAATCATAACCATACATTAGATTTAATTATAACTTACAAAGTTGAAATTCAAAATTTAAATATTACTCCATTAAATGTAGTTATTTCCGATCACTTCTTAATTACATTTGATTTAGTTCTGCCCATGCCAGCACTCGCAGATTAAAACAAAGACAGTGCGACATCTAGATTGTAATTCTGCTTCAAAATTTATAGATACCTTGAGTAAGTCGAGTGTAATTGTGGAAAACCATTTAGATTTAGATCAGAAAACAATTTAAGCATCACATTATAATGTGACCTTGAGAGATGCTCTGGACACAGTGGCTCCCCTAAAACAAAAGTGATCAAAGCACATAGAAACTCTCCCTGGTTTAATGAAAATACTCGAGCTCTTAAATTAGAGTGTCGAAAACTGGGCGCAGATGGAGAACAACAAAGCTACATGTCTTTCAAATTGCATGGACAGAGAGTGTTAATAAATATAAAAAGGCCCTCTTTAAAGCTCGCTCAGAATACTATTCTACATTAATAGATAGCAATAATAAAAATCCTAGGGTACTTTTTAGAGCAGTGGCTAAATTAACAAATGGGAATTCAGATCAACAGTGCAAAATACCAACAGATATTAGCAGTACAGACTTTATGAACTTCTTCAATGAGAAAATTAAAAATATAAGATCCCAGATCTCAGCATCACAGTACAAACCAAATACTAGCTTAGCAGACCCTGCTCACATTGCATTCAGCACTTTAATAATTTTAATCCTGTAACTCAGCAGGAAGTCTTAACTTTAATTACTAAAATGAAGCCCACTACTTGTTCCCTAGATCCAGTGCCAACAAAACTAGTAAAAGTGCAATGGATGTTCTTGCAGCACCTATTCTAACATTATCAATAGTTCATTACTGCATGGCACAGTACCTGATGCACTAAAAGTGTCAGTCATTAAACCTTTACTTAAAAAGTCAGACCTAGACCCACACATACTAAATAACTATAGGCCTATTTCAAATTTACCATTTCTCTCTAAAATACTAGAGAAAGTAGTCGCCAGTCAGCTTCAGTCACACCTTACGCATTACAATTTATTTGAGAAATTCCAGTCTGGCTTTCGACTGGTCATAGTACAGAAACGGCACTAACACGGGTTGTAAATGACATTCTGATATCCTCTGATGAAGGAAATTCCACTGTAATTATGTTGTTGGACTTAAGTGCAGCATTTGACACCATTGACCATTCTATTTTACTGCACAGGCTAGAAAACGATGTTGGGCTTACAGGCCCGTGCTCGCTTGGTTCAGTTCTTATTTATCAAATCGATTCCAGTATGTACAGAAATGTGCTGACAGTACTCCATCATTATACACAGAAGTTCAATATGGTGTCCCAGGGCTCAGTACTGGGACCTTTACTGTTTTCACTTTACATGCTTCCACTGGGATCTCTCATTAGGAAACATAATGTTAATTTTCACTCGTATGCAGATGACACCCAGTTATACCTTTCATTTAAATCAAATGAAGTTTCTCCGATGTTGTCTTTAATTAGTTGTGTTAGTGAATTAAAGGAATGGATGAATGAGAACTACTTGTCTTTAAATACAGATAAAACAGAGATGTTAATTGTTGGAGGGAATGACGCTGATCACAGCAATATTTTGTCGTCATTTAACTCAGTTGGAATCCCAATTAATTTTACTGAATCAGCCCGCAATCTAGGAGTTATCTTTGACTCTAGCATGTCATTTAAAGCATATTACAAAGTCGTCCAAAACATGTTTTTCCATCTTAAAAATATTAGGAAATTAAGGCGCTTTCTAAATAAACAGGATTGTGAGAAATTAATTCATGCATTTATCTCTAGTAGGATTGACTACTGCAATGCGGTGTTCACTGGCTGTTCAAACTGTTCTCTATACAGCCTCCAGTTAATCCAAAATGCGCTGCAAGAATTATTACAAGAACAAGAAAATATGAACACATAACCCCAGTTCTTAAATCTTTACACTGGCTCCCAGTTAAATTTAGGGCAGATTTCAAAATCCTCCTTTTAACATATAAAGCATTAAATGGCCAAGGTCCGCTTACTTGTCTGAACTTATCATGACTTACAAACCTGAGCACATTAAGATCTCAAGATGCCGGTCTGCTTAGGATTCCAAGGATTAATAAAATAACAGTGGGAGGTCGAGCTTTTAGTTACAGGGCCCCTAAACTGTGGAATGGTCTTCCTGCTTCCATAAGAGATGCCCCTCGGTCTCAGCCTTTAAATCCCGGCTGAAGACTCACTACTTCAGTTTAGCATATCCTGACTAGAGCTGCTGATTAACTGTACATACTGCATCTCTGTTGTTAGTCATTAGCACTATAACATAAGTAACATGATAATTATATTTGAATACTAACCCTCACCTATTCTGTTTCTTTTCTCGGTACCCAAATGTGGCCATTGGTGCCACGGCCCACCTGCCAAGTTGTTTGCCTGCCTATGGTAAAGTCATCCCTGATGGAGGATCACAGGAATCATGGGAAAGAGGGGTCCTTTCATCAGAGCAATGTTTCAGCCGTGGCATGGCCAAATGGAGATGCAGCTAGATGGATGAGGTCTCCAGGACTCTAAAAATATCCAAACCTAATTATGTCATATCATCTACTGTTAAACCGTAATTCTAAAATTTTTATTATGCTGTCTTAAGGAATTGTTCTGTTCTGTGTATTGTATTGTATTGACCCCCTACTTTTGACACCCACTGCACGCCCAACCTACCTGGAAAGGGGTCTCTCTTTGAACTGCCTTTCCGAGGTTTCTTCCATTTTCCTACAAGGTTTTATTGGGAGTTTTTCCTTGTCTTCTCAGAGAGTCAAGGCTGGGGGGCTGTCAAAAGGCAGGGCCTGTTAAAGCCCATTGCGGCACTTCCTGTGTGATTTTGGGCTATACAAAAATAAACTGGATTGTATTGTATTGTAATATGCGGGCAAAGGGGCGATGGACATGGAACTACAGGGCAAGAGAGGACGAGGGAGGCCAAAGTGGAGGTGGAGTAATAAAAAGGAGATAGATCTGAAGGAGAAGGGCTTGACTGGCAAGGGGGGGTTAGGACCAAGCCGTATGGAGAAGGCTGATCAAGCACAGCGACCACACATACAAGTGGGAAAAGAAGAAAGACAAGTGTGGAAAATGGAAGGTAGGCTCACCTAACATCAGTTTCTGAATGGAACAGCTGGCTGGAGGTGAACTGGAGACATCATTAGCAGGCTGGCAAGTATGGAGATGGGTTTCCAAAGAACGAGCAAATCTGAGTGGACACTGGCCAACTGTCTCATGAAAATTAACAAAGAGCTGAACCGTTTCAGCATCTGACCTTCTGTGAAGGCCCAAACGCAGGACACCCAAATGCCATTAAAAGTATAAAAATAAAGAAAGGAATTGTTGGGCGGTGGTCCACACTGGAGTCAGCATAGTGCTTTATTGAGACATGAACAAAGAAGAAGGACAACCAGCAAATTAGACTGTGGGCCTGGGGACAAATGGCGAGAGTCTGCAGAACAAAACGTCAAGCAAACAAGGAAATCCATGAGATTTCAAAAAGAGAAGACAAAACACTCCACCCGTGGCAGAGAAAGGAGGACAGCGGGAATCGCAGGAAGACAGGAGCAAGAGACAATGGACACCCCAGGGAACAGACAGACCAGAAATCAAACTCCTTCATCCGCTGATTAAACCCACCTAGTCAAACAGGACACAGGGTGGGCACCAACCCTGGACGGGATGCCAATCTGTGGAACATCTTGGTGATTCATTTCTAAGACCTACACTACAAGCGAGTCCTTTTAAATACATTTTTGTTTGGTGGCTTCTTGGCACCAGTGCCAGCTGGAGGCCACTGTGTGTGTGTTTGTGTCCCATTCAGAGGAGACGCCTCAGTAGTAACTTTGAGTGTGTGCATGTAGCTGTGAGTGTGCCCTGTGAGGGACTGGCATCTCCGCTCAGCTGGGTTCCTCTTACTGTCCTGACCAGCTCTTGTGGCACCAGACTAGAGCTGTGGGCGAATGGACAGCTTGTGCTTCTCCTTCTGTGTCTCTGCTTCAGAAAGCCCTCACTCCATTATCAGAGGGCCCAGCTGCTGCCCATCTCGGGCCTTCTTAATTAAAGACATTACGGAGCGGCGCTCTGGAGGGGCACAGGAGTGAGTCCCTTCTGTAGGCCACGAGTGTGTCAGGTCCATCCTTAGACCTCACTGTCCTGTGATTCAGAAGTCTTTCTTCAGACTCGCATGTCTTAAAGATGAAAATCTGAAAGCGCAAATCAATCGGCGCTCAAACTTATAAGTGCTGTAATAATCTGAGAAGAGCTAGGGCAGGGTCTGCCCCATCAGGTTCTCCTCTGCCAGGGTGCCATCAGCCAGGGTCTCCTCCATCAGGGTCCCCACATCCAGGGTCTCCTCTGCCAGGGACCCCACATCCAGGGTCTCCTCCATCAGGGTCCCCACATCCAGGGTCTCCACTGCCAGGATGCCATCAGCCAGGGTCTCCACATCCAGGGTCTCCTCTTCCAGGGTGTCATCAGCCAGGGCCTCCTCCACCAGGGTCTCCTTCATGGCTGAAATTCAAATGCTTGTGTGGTGTCTTTGATGTTCATTTGTAATTTCTCTTTATGTTTCTGTATCAAAGCATGCATTATGGTCCTTGTGTTTTGTGGGTGGTCCCCAAGAGGCGGAGCCACTTGCCAATCGCTGCCAAGATCTGCCCTGGGCACCTCTAAATCTGGAGGGTCTCCCACACATCCTGGCAGCTCATTTTGAATGTGCTTGAGAGTTGGGGAGTTTTCTTGTCTTCTACTGTGCTTTGTGAGGTTTGTCTGGATTCCTGATCATTTTGTTCTGATTTGAGACTTGTTCCTTTTGGATTGCCTTTGTTCGCAGCTCCCTTTTTACGTTGTGTGCCCTAAAAAGCTTCATGTACTTGCATATCCTTTTTGTGATCTTTTATTTTGTTAAGATTCTGCGTGGCCTTCTTTTGTATCAAGCTGGGGGTTTTGATGGGATTTCTCCCTCTAGTGGGTGTTTAATGAAGTGCTTTTGGGGCTCCAATCATAACACTGCCTTTGTGAAGTGCAAGTCAGCCACTGAACCTGCCGCGTCCTCCAGCTTCCCATTACACCCCCAACCCCCGTGCCCACCCCGTGCCCACCATTAGTATGACCTTATCCTCCACTTTTGGTCTTTCTTGTTACTTGCCCACCTTCACCTGTCAAAACGAGACCCCTAAACAAGGTGTTAGCCCCTCTTCGCCGGCCCCACTTTTCTCCTCACCCCGGCCCCTCTTTGTATGTTTGCTGCCATTTTTCGGATGTGAGGAATTCAGTTTATTATAATTCTACAAGTTGTTTCTGTCCCCATTTTGTTGTCATGGTGATTGTAGGATACCTGTTGTCAAGACGCAGCTCCTAGTTCTCCCTGAAGGTCTCGACATCTGATGTCAGTGACCCAGCGGTGACCACCCTTCGCTATCCTACAATTCTTTCCTGGTGGCAGGTGTGTTGGCTTTGCTTCTCTGTTCACTTTTGGGGTTTTGTCGTCAGGCGTCTGCTTATTGACGAGTCCCTGCTCGAAGCCCCCCTTATCTCTGCTGGTCTTGCCCCTCACATGCAGTGCTCATGAGTGTCCCTGTCCCTGTTCAGTTATGCAGCCCCGATCAAAACTGCAGGCTCAGCTCTCATCCTTGAGTTTGCCCACCAGCTGCTATTTCTTGGGTGGTCTTAGGGGGCACAGCCTTGCATTTTCCAGGATGTTTACTTTCATGAGATTTCCCAACCCACTCATTTTATATTGTAGGTGTCCTTCAGGCCTGGCATTCTGGAAGGAGAATGGAGCACAAGGAGCCACCTTGGAAGAGGCCCACCATTGAAGGAGGTGTGTAACAGCGTAATAGAATTTGGGCATCAGGGCAGTGCTGGAAGAGGGCCCTTACCCTGTGGTCCCAGTGCCATAGCGTAGTGACAGGGACACTGCTGTAAAAAATTGGAGCCGTCCATCATATGAGATTTGAACCGATTGGGGTCATGAAAGAGAAAAAGGCTGGAGTGTACCAAGGCTGAATTACCCACCTATTGTGCCCCCCTGTCTGTCTCTCATGTGTGGTGAGCAGACTGGCATAAGAACGGCTGCCTTTGCGTCATCCAGGTGGCCGCTGAGCACTGGTGGTGGCTGAAGTGAATCTCCACTGTCAGGTAAGGCGTGTTGAGTCGTTAGAATAACGTTATATTGTAAATGTCATTAATAATTATTATTAAATTGGGGTCTTCAGGGGACCCCCATTCTAAGGATTCAATGACTGGCACACTGTCGACTCTGATTGTGCAGGTGGCAGCAGGGACCCCTAAAGGAGGAGAGCGGATCTGCCGGTGGGCTGGAGTGGGGCGCCCAGTCCTTTAAAGGGGTGTAACTACACCGTAACCCAACAGGGGGCAGCACTGCTGAGTATTTTCAGTGGGTGATGTGACTCTGGGGGGCCACCTGCTTGATCTGCCCTATACAGAGCCTTTCAGTAGCAGCAGTGCCATCACAAAGCCCTTCACACAGTAGGCGAGGGCACAGAGCTCAGGGCCCCCACAAGGTTGGCACATGTGCCTTTACACAAACTGGTGGCGTGGGCCATCATGGCAGCACTCTGCACCCTGAAATGACCTTAGTAAAAGTCAACTGACGGGAGGAACGATCACAGGGAGACTACAAACACAAATAAAAAGCCAACACCCGCTGCCCCTACAAAGCCAAGCAGATCCTGAGCTCCTGCCAGTCCGGTGGGGTAGCTCACCCTCGTACACATCACAGTGCCACACAAAGCGCCCCTTTACCTCCAGTCTCGCTCTCTCCCCTCACCAGTCCGATGTTTGCCTGACTCGGTCGGTGAGGCGGCTTTAACTCGCACCCGGGGTCAGGAGGGATCTTCTATTTGCTCCAGGGGCCCCAGGATGGAATGCTTTCTGTTGGCTCTTGGGGTCCTTTGCCCCCTTGCCCTTTAGTCTGTGCCACTGTAGCAGCTCCAGAGATGGCCTGTTTTACTGGGACACTGTGCCCTCTAGTGGCCAGAAGGTGTTGAGCACTCTGGCCGAGTTTCCTGCCCTCCAGCATCCCAACAAAGCATTGCCCGCTCCTGCCTACGCCACAACTCTGTGTTTAATGCTGGCACCACTGTCTGATGCCCTTCTGTCCCCTGGTGGAGCCTCTTATCCCACACTGGCTTTCTCTCTCCCAGAGACTGTCTGCATTGCACTGTACTATCCTGTGCCATCCTGGTGGCGCCATCTGCCCCAGGCAATCTCTTGCTAGCTGGACAGACCCTCACAGCACATTTAGCTGAACCCCAAAGTCAAAGCCGATGTCCTGCTCTACATTAGAGGCCATTCAGAGTGGTACTGGACGCCAGTCACCCTGAGAGCCCCTCGAGGTCTAAGAAGCATCACCCACGAGTGTCATACCTGCAGGTGTGCCCGCCGTTCTGACCTTGGCTCCAGCAGCTCGCTGTCCTGCGGTCCTCGCTGGTGTAAGGTGAGGCCGAGACTGCTTAGCCCTCAACGACGGGAGTTCAGGGGGCACAAGAGGGCAGCCACTCAGTGCGCGTGTTGCTCCGTGGAGGCCATCTGTCGCAGCACTATCGGGTTTACTGTGGCGCCATGCAGCACGGGCACAGGACACTGGAGCTCATATTGAGCGCCAGCCAAGAGATGAAGGATGTGCTTTTGGAGCTGATTGATTCATTTTGTCAATAACACGTTTGAGCTGAAGGGCAGTGAGCAATTAGAAATAGAAACCAAACATATCGGTGACAGGGACCTCGGGTGACAAAGGAGCAGCAGAGCCAATCACATGGAGTGTGGGTGGTGGCTTTGTAGCTCCATGATGGGACTAGTGGTGTCCCATTGTGGCTATCTGTAACAAGATTAGCGATGGTGTAACATGCCACAAGTCGGTCCTGACAGCCCTGTCACGGTGTGGCCATGAGTGTCACTTCACATTCTAGAGAGAAACAAGGAAACTGCGAAAGGCGCTATATAAGGCCACTCAGTTGAGGATTCTGAGCAAGTCACTGCCGGTATCACTCCTCTGCTTTCACAGAACTTGGAAGAGACGGTGCCTACCTTGAGAGGCACCCTGCACACGCCCCTGCCCTCGCACAGCCCACAGGTTTGAGACGAGACGAGAATGGCCTTCATATAAAATACCTTTGAAAGGCGCTATATAAAACACAAATTGCTACCCGCTCAATCTGCACAAGACACTTTTGTGAGGCCCTGAAGAATAAGTCGTGCCATAGGGATATACAGTATAAGTGGCAGTCCTGTGAGTGCACAGGGTCAGAGTGAAAGGCGCTATATAAGAGCGAGTCACAAAAGTCTGAACAAGTGGGTGGAATGAAGTGCTGGAGGATGGAGTTTTAATATGAAAACTAAGGCTGCCAGATTAACCTCTTGACTCCACGCGTTACCCTTCATCTGGCAGTGCCCATGCTATGGGGATGAAGAGACGATCATCCAATGCTGTGCCAATAAAGTCCACTCGAAAAGGCGCTATATAATGTAAAGCTATCACGATTCTTCCTGTCAGGAGGGTGATGTGCCGCCTTGATACTTGCTGTCCCCGCTCCCTGTGCTGCCATAACTTTGGGTCCCCATTAGGTGTCAATAATCCCACACAAACTATTTTTCTCCTAATGCCCACTGCAGACCATTTTGCTAAAAGAGGTGATAGCTCCTCCATGGACAGTCCACCCACTGGTGACTCTACGATGAGCCACCCTGCGCCTTGAGGTGGCTATTATGACCTCCTTGATGCCCATCCAGACCCTCCATCCTCAATCAGGTGAGCCTATTGGTGAAGCCATCACTGGCATCATTCTTGTCCTTTTCTGGCTGAGACACTAGGAGGTGCTGCTCCTCGTCGCACACAAACCCTCCTGGCCTCAGCGAGGATCCTGGCACACACACACAGTCAGTCCGAAGTCACAAATCTCTCTCCATTCTCCTCGACCTCCAAGCAGCCACCTATACTCCTTCATGCCAAGATTATCAGGCTGGCACTTGGCATGAAGTGGTGAAGTGTGTGTTGCTTCTGAGCTGGAGGACTCTGGGGCTTCTATAGCGCCATCTTGTGAATGTGGGGGTCGGATATTCAGAACATGTGCTCAGTTTTGCTGTTTGCCCTAAGCGCTCGCAGTTGGTCAGAGCGGGCAGAGCAAGGTGGCGTGTACCTTCAAGATTGTCCTGGCCGTACACTGGGCATCCTCACCAGGGCGGGCCCACGGGCTACCATGTTGTGCCCATGTCACTTATTTCCTCTTGTGGCTTTTCTTGTTACTTCTATGAATGCACCACCTTTCTGCCCCCTCACCCTTTTCAAACCCACCTGGCACAAGGCTGAGATAACCTGCTTATTGTCCCTCCCTCCACATCCCCACCTAGGCCCCCCATCCCACACTGTCTCCTGATCCAGGACACGCTCCCCTCATAACTGGATGGTCTGCTGTGCCCAGCGAGACACAGTGGCCACCAGCCTGCCTTCCAGACACTGTGGACCCCAAGGTGCCAGCAGAAGACCTCCTTGGAGAAGTAGGCTCACCACAAGGATTAGAATGGACGAAGCACTGCTCTCCAGGCTGGGCATTGCCCTGGCACAGGACCCCCTTAGTCATCCTTGGCACGCTGGTGTAGCATTTTATTTTCTGTAACTGGCTGGGATTGGCTCCAGCAGACCCCCGTGACCCTGTGTTAGGATATAGCGGGTTGGATGATGGATGGATGGATGGTCCTCCTCCTATTTGTCTCAGTGGTGGAAAGTCAAGTCAGACAAATCTCAGTGGCTTCAGATAAATTTTGTTAAAGTCCTGAGAACTGGAAAGGCGCTATATAGATTATCACTCTCTGATTACTGACCTGCTACTTGTTGTTCAGATCCTTCTTGTCGCTGTGGATTGTGACCGACTCCTGGACCACCATGGACAGCAGTCTGCTCAGAAAGCCTAATGGCGGTGAGTGGTGCTTGAGGCCCCAGCAGCGTCACAGCCAAGGCCGGAGGGTCACGCGGTGTACGCGTTTGGGATGTCACGGTGACGGCTGCGTCCCTCCCCTGCTGTTGTCACTTGACTGTTTATCTTGTTTCCATATTTAGAAAAGCATGTGGCAGCGAGAAGTGAGGCCCTCAAGGACGTGATGAGACACGGTGCCAGCATTAGAGAAGGTGGGCTCGGGACCGCCATTGACGACCGTGGAGACCACAGCTCTGTTTTAAGTTGCCATCAACACCCAACAAGGTAGGAGTGCCATGCCACCATCATGACCCCACGTCTACATTTGCTTAGTAGACACTTTTGTCCAAATCAAATTACAAAGGAATTCAAAATAATGGAGACAACGTCAGCCTGTTTGGGATCAAGTGTGACAGTACAAGGGGACAAAAGCTGATCATCACAAGTGGGACAACATCCGAGTGAATTACAAGCGAGCTGCTATTCGTTTAGGCACAAGCAACAAGAGGCTTCATTGAGGGGCTCAGGAGGAGGTGGGCAGCTCGTTGTACCAGCCAGGAGCCTGGACTAAGAGGTGATGTCATCACCAGAAGGAGCACAGGACCTCACAAGGGTCTCCATATGGATGGGGGCCGACCCGCTGACCGTTCTGTAGACCACCGTCAAGGACTTGAGCTTAATGTGCGCCACCCCAGGGAGCCAGTGCAGTGGTCCGCAGAGAGGGGTGACGTGTGCCCACCTCAGCATTTTGAATTGTCTGCAGCGGCTTAGTGACACGAGGTGGTCCGCCTGCCAGCAAAGAGTGGTCCAGACATGGCAGGACTAAAGCCTGGGCCTGAGCTTGTGCTGCCTACTGCGGCGGGTACACTCTGATCTTCTACAGAGTGATCCTGCCAGTGACATCGGTGACGTAGTGACATGGTGAGTGAAGGTACCTGCTCAAGACTCTGCACTGCCCAGACGGGCGGTGGGCAGGGATTGTAGGAAGGCCCCTCTTCACCAGGGTGCTCTGGACGTGGAGTCCCAATATCAGTGAGATGTGCCGGGATACTAAGATGGCAGAGGCCAAGAAAAGATGGCTGTGGTGTCGTGCAGGAAGCAAAAAGAGAGAAAGAAAGCAACGTGGCCTAGTCATCATCATCATCATCATCATCATCATCGTCGTCATTAGGATAGGTCAGATCAGGCTGGGGAGTATGCACTGGTACCACACCACCCCACACATGACGAAACAGCTCGAGACCCTGACTGGCAAGGCAGACACGCGGTTCAGTCCCACCCTCTGGAAATTACCCTCTATCTGCCACAGCCAGGTGTTTGGACCCCAAGATGCTGCCCAACACCCAGAAGACCCCCCCAAATCACCTGGGGAGAACACTGAGGGTCTGCCTGCACTCTGGAGAGAGCATACATCTGTCATAATCATAACTAAAAATGCAAAGACCACAGCGACACACCGACACATATATAGCGTCTTTCACTTCTAGTAACTGGCAAAGAGTCCAACTCTCTCTCTATCTATTATATTGCGCCTTTCCTCTCTCTCTCTATTATATAGCGCCTTTCCTCCCTCTCTCTCTCTATTATATTGCACCTTTCCTCCCTCTCTCTCTATTATATAGCGCCTTTCCTCTCTCTCTCTATTATATAGCGCCTTTCCTCCCTCTCTCTCTCTATTATATAGCGCCTTTCCTCCCTCTTTCTCTCTATTATATTGCGCCTTTCCTCCCTCTTTCTCTCTATTATATTGCGCCTTTCCTCCCTCTCTCTCTATTATATAGCGCCTTTCCTCCCTCTTTCTCTCTATTATATTGCGCCTTTCCTCCCTCTTTCTCTCTATTATATTGCGCCTTTCCTCCCTCTTTCTCTCTATTATATTGCGCCTTTCCTCCCTCTCTCTCTATTATATAGCGCCTTTCCTCCCTCTCTCTCTATTATATAGCGCCTTTCCTCTCTCTTTTTACCTGTCTGCTCTGTTTTCTTGTGCCTTTCGCGTGTCGTCACCTCATCTGTCATCTTTTATGTCTGCAGATGAGTAAATGGAGATGAAGAGGTGACGCCTTCCATCAAGGGAAGTGAAGGGAGTCAGTATGGTGGGCCCTGGCCGTTACGTCCAAGTGACTCGGCTTTGTCACTTAATGCAGTGCTCTGCCGTGTCCCCTACAAGCGGTGGCTTGTCCCCATCACGTGCTGCGGCTCAGATGAGTTTCCCTTTCTGTGGCGTTTTGCTTGACGGTGTGAAGGGGGGCCGATGTTCTGTGGAGTGTTGTCTTCTCTTGACCTCGGGTGTTTTTCCTTTGAATCTCGCCCACCCAAATGTTTATAATGGACATTGGCTACTTGGGTGGGCACCTCCTTTTGTCACGTGTCATGCCCGCTCCTTGAAAGTTTGCCATCTTTGCAGCAGTAGAACTTTTGACATGTTGAAGAAGCAAAGCAGGGAGTGTTGGTTTAAAGTGGTGGAGCGTGTCGAGCTGTTGATCATTACATGCCCGGTGAGCCTGCTGGTGCCTCGTCTACGACGCTTTCTTTCTTTTTTTTATGCCAGGCTTGACAGCTTAAACTGTTGCTGTTCGTGATCAGAATTTGAAATGCCGCTGCGCACTAATAAATCTGTGACTTTGTGGCTCCTCTAATGCCCCTCCTGGGTGGTGTGGTGATTGGCACCGCTGCCTCACAGCTCCAGCACCCTGGGTGGAAATGCCATGCCCCATCTGTACCTGTGTGGAGTCTCCATGTTCCCCCTTTGCTCGGGTGGATTCTCCTCCCACATCCCCTGCTGGTTGCTTTCCGTTTGGACCCCCTGAGTTGCACTTTTCCTCCCCTCTGGCTTTTCATGGGTGGTCCACCATGTCGGGTCTGCTGCTGTTGACCGGCTTGTGTGCCCAAATCTCGTGTGCCCTTTGAGTGTCTGCTCGTCCTCACTTCACCCAAGTGCGGTGCTTTTGTTTCCAGTGTTCAACACTTTGGCATTGCCCTGGCTGTGTAAGGCACTATATGAAACCTCTTCCTGTTCTGGTGACATTGTGCCCGCCTGTGACTTTTGATGGTTTGTTTCCATTCTGTTTACGGGGATAGCAATGGTGTTCAGAGAATTCAGTGATCAGAAGGGGACAAGTGGGCACCATGTGCCCTCATCCTGACCACCTGCAAAGTTACCCCTAAATATCAGTCTGGACAGACTACTTGAGCAGCAGGTAGTGTGGGCACTGCCATGCTGTGACTTCACACCTGGTTAGCAGCCAGTCCTGACCGATCCTGCACCCCTCATGGTGACAATCTGGGTGTGACACTTAATACCGTTTAGGTGGCCTTGAGTCTATCGGTCAGGTCGTGGGCACATGGAGGGCCAGGCGGTCGATGACCTGGCACAGCTGGAGACAATCCTGTGCCTACACAAGTAGGGACCTCCCAAGCCAGCCCAGGGACGCGCGAGTCACCAGGGAGGTGGTCTGCAGCAGCCTTGAGCAGCGGGGGTGTCCACATGGACCAGTCACTCAGGCCTCGGCCTTCAGGTCTGCCTGCTGGAGGACGCGCTGGTGGCGTGTCGGGGTGGGGGGGGCAGCGGGCAGGCTGTCCAATCACCAGCGAGGGTCTGCACTGTCACGGCTCGTCGAGTTCTTCCCAGCAGCCTTGGAGCTGAGCACAGTGTGGTGCGTCTTATCAGGGGCCGCCAGTTCAGCTGACAAGGCCTTCGGAGATGGCGGGTGGAGGGCTGGCACCTTGGGCGTATCAGCGGGGTGGCCAGGAGACCCTCCAGCTGGCCGCACAACAATCGCTTATGTTGTGTTCGGAGGACCACCATCTTAGTCATCTTTAGTGACCAGTCAGGCTTCACATTGCGGGGGTCTTCTGTACACAGTGGGCTTTTCAGTGTCTGGCCGTCTGCCTGCTATATGGCGCCTTTCATGGAGTCCTCCCTGCCCACTACAGGGGTCCCACTCCCGCTCAGCCATTCTCTTTCCTGGTCCTACCCTGACTGAGTGACATTGGGGACACATGTGCTCTTCTTGAAGTGACTCGGTGCGTCCTCTTGAGGGGTCCACAGGTTTTTCTAGAAGTCTAACCACTAAACGACCCAATTCTATGGCATCCTTCACAGGGGTCTAGCACCAGTGAGCAGTTCACCCTGGCAGTGCCCCCTTTGGGTTCACCCTGAACGGCTGGAATCCTTAACCTGGGAAGCTCCGCCCACTGCAGTGACCAATCAGACGCCGTCTTTTTCCCTCCATCTCCACCCCAGGGTGTGGCGTGTTCTCCGTTCGTGCAAATGTGGGTTCAGTTGACTGGCTGGCACCTGATTGGCATGAGTGGAAAGCGCAGCGGCGTCGCCAGCTTGACGTGCGATGGCTTGGGCACCAAGTTTGAGTTGCCACCAGCAGCAGCCAGGCAGGCCGGTATGAGGGGCCTTCGAATCGGCCGAATGCTGAGGGGGCTCACGTTTTTGACATCGGGGGTCAACAGGACATGGCAGGTGGTCTCCAGACCCTCCATCCCGTTGCCTAGTGATATTATTTAGGGACTAGCGTTTTGATCTGGGGGGCAGCGCCAGCCTTTTTTTCAGTGTCGCCTGTCCTTCGGACCCCCGCTTCAAGCTCTAATGTCCACATCTCTACGCCTGGGTGTCGGTGTCTGCTGTCACCTCAGTCTCGCTCACAGCTCAGAAGACCCCGTCCTGAATCGATGCCCCTGGCCACTCGAGTCCCAGAGGGGACTCTGGGGACTTTGGAAGGTCAAGTCAGTCAGTTCAGAGGTTTCGGGGGGCTGGGTCGTCATGGAGGGGACCACAAATGTGCCACGCGCTGAGCAGAGAGACGACAGCAGGATGAATTTGGGTCTTTAATTCTGACTGGTCAGACTGTCCCAGGAGCAGGACAGCATGCAGTGACCACTGCGGCACCTCGGACCCTTCTTATGGTAACCCCTCCTCAGAGCCCAGTCCCGTTTAGCCAACATCCCATAATAACAAGCTGTGTGCACCTTACAGCCCTGCCAGACAGACCTCCCAATGGGGTTGGCACACTCTGCCAGCTGCCACCGGCCGGACGAGGTCAGCCTTTCTTTAGGAGACCACCAGGGTCATTGACCAGGCCGAGCTTCTTCACGTCCTGCCCACTCCCTGCAAGGCGCTATATACAGTAAGTGACTCTGCTCTGTTAGCTCAGGTGGGCACAGTGGTGTCTTGGGGTGCCTGTGGTATCCCGACGTGTGTCACTGGCATGGGACACCAACAGGAGCCAGCTGACCACCTCAGGTGCCAACCACCCTCCTAATGCCAGCTGGCTGGCAGGCACTGTCCCCTCAGACTTGAACATGAAGATAAGCGAGACAAGGACTCACCTCCCTGGCGCTGGACTGGTCACCGCGTCCCCTCAGCCGCTCACTTGCACAGCAGATCACTCAAAGTGGAGCGGAGAAAGCCAGCGGACCACCAAGCCCCCTTCACCCCCCCTCTGACTCTCTCTCTCTCTCGCTCTCCTTCAAAGCTGCCAGGCGCGACCAATGGGCGTCGAGGGTGGGCGTCACCTCGGAGCACTGAGTTGAAATCAAAGAAATGCCAAGCGGAGTGAGGTCACCTGTGGCAGGTCCGGTGACGCAGTGGCCAGAACTACATAGCGCCGTTGGCAGGAGTACACTCTTACGGTGACGCTCTCCATGTGACCCTGCACTGCCAGCACTGACAATTGTGCCCCGATGAAAGTGGCAGGGGTTCAGTACAGAAAGGCACTATATAAACATCTCTAGTCCACCAGGGGGCAGCGTTGTCACCCTAGCCTGTCATGTGGCGCAGTTCACAGAGGGCCAGACTTAATCTCTCCGCATTGGGGGTCCCGGACCTCTGTTCAAGACCCTCATCCATTGCCCTTTTGGATGGCACCATACAAGAGACGCCTGAAAGATGGTCCTGCCACCTTACATGCCCGAAGGCACACATTGGCAGCCATCTCCTGGGAATGCTGCTGTGACTTCAGTGCAGCAGAATTGGCACAATCCAGGGCACCACCTATGTCATACCCCACACCCTGTGGGGGAGCAGTGGCTTGTTGCTTGGCTGGATGTGCCCATTTGCCCACATGCCACAGTGCACTGGCATTTATGGTGCTTTTACTGACTGCCAGTGAGTGCCCTGTCTTGCCCTCTTTCTGGTGATTTGCCTGTTTTGCCCTGTACAGTCTCATCTGTGGTGCGTGTTTGGGGGCACTGCCAATGCCAGCATAGAGTCACAAGGTTACTGCACCAGTGGCTGACATGTGATAGCTGAGTCGAGTTGGCACTCGTGATTTTATGGAAACCCAAAGCACATAACAACAAGCTCGCGTGCCCACCTGGCCTGGTCCATCAGTATGTATGGCACTGCCATCTGACTGACAGGCGTGAGGGTGAAGGCGTGGCAGCTGATCACAGCAAAAATTGGGGGGTGGACTAAGCTGCTGGCCGTTGGCATCCCGCCACTCGTTTAGCTGTGGGGTTCTCAACCTTACCAGCTTTGTAGCTGCCATTCTTACCTTCATCTGCCACGTCTCTGCAAAGGTGGGAGTGGCACGAGGACTGGCACCTGATTAAGGGGGGCCCCCGTCTGGTGACCGTGGACGGCGGAGTTTTTCCTCCTCCTTGCTGGACTCTTTCATTCTTACGACTAATTGCCCACTCTAGCTGCCCGCCTGATGAGAGGCCAGCCATGGTGAGAGCAGGGCACCTATTTTTAGAAAAACCCTCTCTAATGAGGCGCCATGGGGGTACGAGATCAACGCTCGCCTGAGACGACTCCCCGGGGAGCAAGAAGTGACGATGAGTGTCTGGCGGCCTTCAGGGGGCTTCCAGGGTGCCACTATTACTGACGCCATTCTCAGAACTGATCTGTACCTGTGGCCGTCCCGGAGTGTCACCAGAATGTCACCAAAGTGCCACCAGAGTCCAGGATGGCTGACCAATTTTATCCTGGCTTGTGGCCAAGACTGGGGGTCTTTTAGTGCAGCCATTTGAGAGCGCCCTCTGCAGATGACTGTGACAGTGAAAGTGACGGGTGGTCCGACTTGGAGTGGCTGAAATTCTGTGATGACACAAACTCAAAGCCACACCCCAAATGACCGCTCAAGGCCACCCTGAAAGAGGCCTGACTGGCATCATCATGGCACTGGAAGTTGGTGTCCTGTGAAGGTACCATTGCTTGGCACACAGTGGCCTCTCTTGTCTTTTTCCACGTGCTGATCCGGAGTCGACTTTAGGGTTCGAGGTGACGGCCGCCACCAGCTGATCCATGCCAGGACTGAGCTGCCCCGAGAGCTTCATGTCAAAGCCGAATGACTTTAGTGGTGGCTGCCCCGCCCCTTCCACTGACTCCCCCTATGGCCGACTTCTCCTCATGACTCCACCCCTTCTGACTGGCCCCCCCACACACCTGAGCACCGCTAGAGGGGGCTCGTCACAGATAAAGAAAAGAGTAGAGCCGCAAATCAGCGTTTTGGGCCAAACTCTGATGTAATACCTGCGATGTCCGCCAGATGGGGGTGTCGTCCTGCCCGGAATCTGCCGAACGGACGAATGCAGCTGGCAGCCTGACACTCCGGCGAGCTGGCGATGGTTGGTCCTTAAATGCGCCAACTCAGAGGTCTCTGTCCTGGCCTCTCTGATGTTCTGCGTGCCCACCAGGGGCAGCATTTGACGGAATGTCCCCTCCGGCCGGGAGGAGTTCGTTGAATCGGAAGAGGCGAACGGCCATCTCGTCCTCACTGAGAGGCGGCTTTTGATTTTTTTAAATGCTCCTTAAACGATGCCCCCACTTTTTTTTTATACGTGAAGGCGCGCGCCGTTGGCAGACGGACGACGCCAATTGGTATCTGTGTTAACCCGCCCCCCGATGCTACTCGGGTGCGTTACCTGCTGTAATACATGAGAGTGTCCACGAGAGGGAGTCTTGCTTAACCGCTCAGTCCCCTCTCTGCTGTTTGAGGCCGCCGTTCGCCGCTCCTTTTCTTTTAAGAAGCTCAGCGGGCGCTTCGCCGTCGTCCTTAAAACGTGCCAGTGATGCCAGCTGCGCCACTGGCCGTGCAGAGGAGGGGACTTCATGTGGCACTTGCTCTACCTCAGCCCCTTCATCTAACTGCAATTACAGGCGCAGTACTAGCCAGCCACCGCTAGGGGCAGCTAGGTGGGCCGAGACCACAGTACACTTCTCAGCCACTCCACACAGCCATCTGCCAGGGCATTTATGCCACCAGGGCTACAGTGCCAGCTGACCCATGAGCTTAGCCAAGGCTAAGATCCTCTGGAAGCTCACCGTTGCCCCACGCCCACTTTGACTGCCCGTCACACCTCCCAGGCCAGATGGATGCCCAGCTGGCTTCTGCCAGCATTTCTCCTGCATGTGCAGCCCGTGGATGTGGCACCATCCTTAAACTGAGCTGACTGACTGTTGCCCAGAGTGCCAGTTCCATTCTTGCCCCCGAGTTGCTTCTCTATTTTCTATGGCCATGTGGGCAGACCCTGCTACTTCATTGTAATGGAACTAAAAAAAGAGTCTGGCAGGGAGGGGTGAAGCAGAGGTGCCCAGCAAGACTGGAGGTGCCACTGGAGTGGGCGGCCTGCAGAGGAGGAACAGAAGCCCAAACCGATTGTGACCCCTCTGGTAGGTACCAACTTCAAACACGTGGCCAGGGCCATCAAGGACATGGAGGCTGCCCAGGGTCCAAAGCTGAGCCGGGCAGCTCAGTGGGCAGATGGGGGCGCTTAGGGTACGGAGGCTCCCCACAGATGGGCTGGCATTCATCATTGCAGAAGTTTGCCTTTGTGCCATGCACTACAGATGGTGAGTGAGTGAAGGCCAAAGCCATGGCTAGGAGGGCATACACGATGCTGAGCCCACCCAAGGTGCCACGCCCGTTTGAACGGTGGTCCTCTTCATTGGGTTTTGTTTCATCACAACGGCACAGAATCCCCGCCCAGTCGACTCGCTTCCTAGCGAATGCTGCCATTTTGGGAATGCGTTGCTGTGATGCGAGCGCTCGTTGTTAGGGGCGTGGCCACAGACGCCCAGCGTGTCCCATCATTGGTGACCCCTACTGCCACTCATGCCAAGGACATGCCCTCCACCCCACCTCTTCCTTCAGCAACCCTTGGAAGCCCCTCATTTCCACCAGACCCCACTGGTTTCAGTATGGCCGTGGTGGTCTCTCCAGGACACAACCCGACTCTGCGTTCAGTTTCACAGCCCGCTGGCCATTCTGGTGCCCTGCACCTGTGACTTGTCACAAAGACCCCCGGCAGCCCCCCCAGTGGCGGTCACCTCACATACACAGAGACACAGACGTTCAAAAGTATTTTTATACATTCATTTCTTCCGAGCATTTCGGGGGAACAACAGGAAGGGGCTGCTGCGTCAGCTCGTGGTCTCCATGGCACCGGTGGGCCGCCCGCCCGCCCTGACCCCCAGCGGTGCTGTCACCTCATTTCAGCTCCGGTTTTGTGTCATCAGCAAGTAAAAATAAACAAGAAAAAAAAAAAACCAAAACAAACCAAAGTGAGCCCCCGGCATCCTCAGCGGTGCCCCCTCAGCCCCCCATTCAGTCATCACGCCGACACCCCCCTAAGAACCCATAAAACAGAGAGAAAAAAAATGGACAGTCAAATAAATGGGGACAAAGCAAAACTCACAAAACATTTAAACGAGCGAAGAGGGGCGCCACGAGAACAGCAGGGGGTCCGAGACGCCGGCCAGGTGGGAGTCAAGTCCCCTCAGTCCGTCAGGCCATCTTCCCACAATGCACCCTGAATGCTGGATGACCAGTCCCACCTCAGACCGAGGGGGGGGCTGCGCCAGGCCTGCTGGTGTTATGTGTCATGCGTGCACCCATAGGGGGCGCCGCTCCTTCTGGTACTCCGAGGGCACAGCTGACTTGAGGAGGCCTCACCAGGGATACCCAGCTGGACAGAACGGGCTGGAGTTTCAGGGGGAGGATGCGGACCACCAATCGGCCGCCCCAAGATGAACCTCATGTAAAGGCAGGTGGATTTTAAATGAAGAATGAAGGGAGAAGAAAAAAAAATAAAAAATGTGAGCAAAGATGAGCGGACCCTCCAGTCCTCCTGCGGTGGCACTGCGGACCCCCCGAGGTCCTCGAGTTGTTCCCCTCCGCCATCCTCACTTCGCTCGTCTGCAGTCACTGCTTACCCAGTAGGACCGGCGACTGAAGCACAACGGATGCCACTGCCCACCGTGGAGTCCCCAGACTGTCCGCTTTTTAAGGCCACTTAAAGACCCCCACAGGAGTCCACCTGAACCGTCACAAACCTCGGCCCTTGGGGGCGACCGACACAGAAGAAGAACCCTGAGCCCACAACGGCGGTCCCGGGTTTTGATGGCAGTTAAGGCATATCTGACGTGTGACCCAACTCTGCCCGCTTTGTAATTTAGGGCATCCAACGCGGACCCTGCAATCGCCCGCTAGAAGAGTGCGGGGTCAGAGGAGGGCTGCTTATTGCATTTCGGTGGTCCGCCAAGAGGCACAGACTTAAAAGCACTTTGTGAAAGGCGCCATACGGCAGCCCAGGACCTGGCACGGGTACACCCGACTGTGAAGTTGCCCGCCCGCAAGCCCACCCGCTTATTGACCTTCATGACCAAATGTAAATAAAATGAGATACAAAGAAGCTTGAAGGGAACCAAGTCAAAAAGAGGAATTGTGGGTAAAAAGCCACAGCAGACCACCACTGGGAGGGGCGACTTGACCTCCAAAAAAAAAAAAGATGTGGCCCATGGTGGGCGTCCGAGCCCCCCGTGTCCGGAGAGTTTTAAGGCGTTTCGTAACAAACTGCTGTCCTCCAGTTCCACTTCATAAAGGTTCTCAGTACAAAAAGAATTCAAGTAAAAGTGGCATCGTAAAAACGGGTGGCAGGAGCGGACGTCACGCCGCCTGGCAATGTCCCTCCAGGAAAGTGACGGCCCCTGCATCCCACTCCTGCCCCCTAAAGGCGAACGTTGAACAGATGGATGTGTCCCAAGCTCCGCACCAGAGTCTGACCTGGTCACCCGGACCTTTGCGTGTCCTTCCTGAGCCCCTTGTCAGTGCCCACGTCCACTGTGATGTTGGTGTACAAGGGCAATGCCTCCCTGGCAAGCACCGTGTACTCCATGGTGTTCATCCCATCCTGCCTCCACGTCCGCCGCGTCTTCGCCAGAAGGTTGAACCTGCAGTGGGCACAGACACGAGGACAAGCGTGAAACAAAAGGACCCTTTCTGCCACCCCATGCCAAGTCTGGACCCTCACCCTTCCCGCTAATAATGTGGCACACGTTATGTGTGGCTTTGAGGCCTGAGGTGGCAGGAATCCTGACAAGTGACATCCATGGGGGCCAGGAGTACATTGGAGAGACTGTGATGAGAGTCCAAGGCACAGTGCCACAGACCTCCAGACTGGCACCACAAGAACAGCCAGGACCAAAGGGGGAGGTGAAAATGAGGACTGCTGTGTGACAAAGGCCTGGCATATCTTATTAGTGACGTGTTTTTGTCATTTGTCACCACCCACCACACCCAAAGGCAGAGAGTCCAGAATTTCGGATGGGATAGTAAAGCGGCACAGCTGCTACGTGGCACCATCAGCACTTAAGTAGAATGACAGACACACAGCACCCGCAGCAGAAAAGACCCGAGTGGGGCACAGCCCACCAACGATGGCCACAGTGTAAAGCAGCCCACCGTGTCTTTGATGGGCAGAGCTGCAGGTCTATACCATCCTGGCACTGTGGGGGGCACAGAAGAGGCAGAAGTCCACAAACTAAACTGAAAAGGAACAAAGGTGAGCACATGCTGAAGTGAAGAGGGGCGAGAGCCGAGTCACCTCTTACCTCTTGGGGTTCTCCTCGTTGCCCTTGTCGTGCTCGTGCTTGATCATTCTGTAGCGGCCCACTTGTACAGATGGGCGCGTGATGATCATGCCAGTGAGTGCCACCCTAGAGAGAAAGAGAGAGAGAGAGAGAGGGCAGAGCGTGAGGAGGAGATAAAAGACAGAATCAACCTTTTATGTGTCCATCACATGCAAAACCGCAGAAGGGGCACCGTCATAGGGTCCTTCTAGCCAATCCCGGGTGAGGGTGCCAATCCATGGGAAAACACAGCATGGCACTCACAAAAGCCAACATCCGACAGTGGCGTCTAGGAACAACCCGATGGCTCCTCCAAAATCTTCTGGTGGACTCGAGCAGCTTATGCCGCGGTGACCGCTGGAGTCCTGACCAAGCACTGCCCACTGAAGGCCACCTGTGGTGCCCTCAGCTTGGCACACGACCCTCTGCAGGGACCCCCTCAACGGCTCCAGCATCTCTAGAATGTAGTAGTGGGGGGGACATCACATCTCTGTGTGGCTTCACTGGCAATGGGGTCTGCATGTGTGGGCCTTGAAACTGCTTACCCTCTGCACAGGGGCACCGCTGATGTCAAAGGGGGGCTTACTCTGCGAGACCCTCCAGAAGTCCACAGACATCTCCTTGGTTTGAACAACTGGCCCGACAGCACAGACTACCTGAGCCGGCGTGGAGAGTCGGGCACAGCTGGCACACATCCCACGGTGGCTGGTCTACCGTTTGATCCTACGCTTCATCAGGTCGTGTCTTGCGTTTGTTCCAAAGGACGTCGTGGATCAGACGAGGACACGTTAGAATGGGGAAGGTGACCTTCTATGACAAGCCCCTTCGGTGTGTGTGTGTGCAGACGTCGATGACCTCATCGGTAACGGGACCACCGAGGAGCGATTGGGAAACTGCAGAAGGAGAACGCAGGGGGCACATCTGTAAAACTGGCCGCTCATGGGGGGGGGGCGAACTCCTAGGGACTGGGGGGTTAGGAAATGGGACACGAGAGAAGACCGCCGAGTGCTGACACATGGGGCGACAGTCACCAGCACACAGCCCAACGTCACAATCAGAACAGTCCAAGTGGGTCACTCTGACCGCACAGTCGACGTGTGGCCCCCAGTAAATGGCGCCTACCCCAGCGCAGGGCTCTTCTATACAGGGTGGTCCAAATCTAATTATGCAGACCCTGATCGTCTGGGAGACTTTGATTTCCAGTTCTGCGTGAAGACAATTCTTCTTCTGGACCACCCTATAGATAGATGTGAGCCCCCCACAGACCCTGTCTTGTCATTCCACTCAATCGCAATCATTGTGTGTCACATGACCAAAGTCACCAGGCCTATCACAGCACTGGTCAGCCAGTGCCACATGCATCGGTGTCACTCTCATGCAGTTCATCGAAGGGTTCAGTTTCAGCTTTTTGTTAAGACGCCATTGGTTGGTTTAGATGAAGGCCCCGCCCCTCTCATGAATATTAATGAGTGCCTAGTAATAGCCATGATTTGTGCATCCACTAGATGGCAGCAGAGTGCGTGACGCTGCACATCAGACCTCAACGGCCCAACTCGGGAGACCCTCGGGCTTAACCGTCTTTACAAAAGGAGTCGTCCGAGAGGAGGGGAGTCTGTGCAGAAAGAAACCCGTGACGTGCCCTTTGGGGGTCTAAAGCGGAGGAGGATAGAGGGCAGGCTGTCCACCCTGTGAGGCACTTGTGTTTTATAGCGCCCACGTAAAGCCCGCCGACTCTGACAAACAGGCAGCACCCTCTGGGTGTGATCATCCCACGCTTCCCTGAACCCTCGCCACATCACTGGTGGCACTGTCATCACTTTACGAGGCACTTCCCAACAAACCCTGAGCCTGGGTGCCCTGCATGAATGGTCACTTCACAACAGCTGGGCTGGCATCACACAGAGAGCGTGGCTTCAGCGGACAGCATCAGCATCACCAGCCATGCCCACTTGTGCTCCTAGAGTGGCTTCTCCTGCCCCTTTTTGAGGAGAGCATTGAGATTTGTGGGCTGAGCAGGTTGGCCGGCCACTTCTGACGATCGGTGGTCCTCGTCGCCCGCCGTACTCCAAGTGACCAACGGCAGGTTTACTGTATATAGCGCCTTTACACATTTGGTGCCCACGGCCCCAAGACTCCGAAAGCACAGAGGCTGGCACACCCACCTGATGGCGATGTCGTCGTCCTCGCCACCCCAGCCCCAGTAGTTGTTCGGGAAGCCGTTGATCTTCATGTACTGCTCTGGCGTCAGCGCCGACACTCCGCCAAAGTACGACTTGTAGGGCAGCCTGAAGGACAGAAAAAGACGGGTTTGGTCAGCAGGGAAGGAGGGCACCGGGTGGCAGGCCGGGCATCGGAAGATGAGGAGCACGAGCAAGTGGGCAGGAAAGCTGGCAGCTTACTTGTAGCCGAACTTGTCCATGGCGATGGAGGCGTGCTTGGGGTGCTCGTCGCACACGTAGAGGTTGCGGTCGTCCTCCGGGATGAGGTCCACGTCGTGGAAGAAGAGGCAGCTCCAGTCGTCGTCCCGCATGGCCTCCTTGAAGCCCACGTTGAGCAGCTTGGCCCGGTTGAAGGTGTAGTTGCCAGCCTGAAAGGAGAGACGGTGAGAATGAAGCCAGAGGGGCACGGGAGGGGCACGGGAGGCGCCGACGGCGCCAGGCTGCCCACCTGGTGGATGATGTAGATGGCGTAGTGGAGCTGCTGCCGCTGCAGGAAGGGGTGCAGGTAGTAGAGCAGGTACTTGAGGTGGCTCTCGCGGTTGCGGTGCGGGATGATGATTGCCGTGCGGTGCTTGGACTCGCAGTCCGGGGCTTGTAGCGGCCCCCCGTCACAAACGGGTTCTTCTTCTCCACGTCCGCCATGGTCAGCTTGGAGGGGAACAAGACCCTGAATGGGCCACCTGAGGAGAGGAGGAAAGGAGGACAGGATGAGGTGGGCACTACATATTCACTTATTACTGTGCCCGCTCTACCCAGCCTGCCCATAAGGCGCCTTTCACGGTCAGTGGGCACATTGGCGGAGTTTGCTGTGCCAATGTCTGCAGGTTTGGTATTTGAAAAGTGGCCTTGTTAGTCAGAGAGTGGTGCCCGCTAGACCGCAGCCCTGGTGGTCTCTGTGGCACTGGTAAGAGTGCCCGCATCCAACTGAACAGGACCAGCCTGCCCGATGCCTATGGCTCATCTGCCCGCTTTCTAGAGGTCTCGTGTGCTGCCATCTGCCTTGTGCCACCTCAACAAGTCCTGCCAGACTGAATGCCAACAAGTGAACTAGTCAGTGGGCAATGGCACACATCTGGCTGACCCTAAAAGAGTCAGTGGCATCTGAAAAGGGCGCCAGTCCATCACAGGGCAAACACACACATGCCAGCTTAGTGACAGATGGGGTTGGCACAGCTTATAAATCACAAGGCTGCAGGATCAACTGCTGGCACTCAAACCGGGATGGCACACTGAAACCCTAGGTGAAACAATAAGGAGGCACACACAGGATGGTTAGACAGATACCCGTCTTCTGACATCCGTGTGTGTGTGTGGGCACTCAGCGGGCAAGTCAAGCTGTGCCACCCTAGTTGTTGGGTACTATATGAATAAAATGTCTCATCATTATTACTCTTTCATGTTCGGCCACATAAATGACACTGTGCCACCCACTTTCTTCACCCGAGTCAAGCCCTGTGAGTCGATGCCAACATGTAAACTGAATCTGATGTAACTGAACTTGGACGGCCAGTGGACTTCACCAGTTTAAACCGGTGACCTGGTCAAGGTGACTGGCACGAGCCCAGTAGGCGACAGTCGTGGTGAGGGGGCAGGCCAGGTAAAGGAGCTGGAGTCCAGTGTGCCCGTCGAGAAAATGAAAGATGTGGCACCTCAGACGTGACAGAGCCATCATGCCGCCCTCACACACGAGCAGTTTGGTCACATTAGGCAGGATGGCACCTGATGTTGACGGCCGAATTTCCAGCGCAGTGAGCCAGTGGTGGGCACCGATAAGCCTTTGCACTGCCCACCTGCTTACCCACGGAAATCCTAGTGACCTGCCAAGTGTGCCTCACTATACAGGAAATGAAGGAGCTGAGGGTCACGTTTTGGGCACAGAGCCCCAGGGAACATGTGGTGTCAACTGCCAACAGCTGGGCAGACTTGAGGGAGCCACTGCTGCTCACCCCCCCATGTGGCCCGCTGCCCCCCTGAGGCCACTCACCTCAGCCTGGCGCTCCACCACGCCAGACGTTTTGGCAGTTTCCATTCTGCTGACTTGGCAAACCACATTCAATTTCGTAAAACGCTCCGTGAGTTGGCACTGCCCCCGATGACTCACTGCAAAGGCTGGCAGGAGCCTACGGGTTCTAAAATAAAAGGTGAGGGTGGACAGGATGTGCCCGTCGGTCCTGCAGAAGTCTGGGAGACCAACAAAGATAAACCTACTGAGCAGCCCACCCAGACTGGCCCAAAGACCAGTGAGGAACTGGCAGTGGTGACATCGTGACTCACAAAGGAACAAATTGGGGGGGCGGGGGTCAATAAGGGGTCTCGGTCCATGAGGAGGAGGACAGTGAAGGGTTAATGTAGATGGCACACTAAATGACAAAACCAGAGAACATCAGCTGGGGTCTTGGACCACCCGAGGACCCGTCTGTGATAAGGACAGTGAGGGGGACATTAACACAGACTGGCCGACCACCCAGGGACAGCCAAATAGCCATCGGGTGGTCTATGGGACAGGCGGGCAGAGTCACAACGGGGGCCTTCGAAGACTGAGCTGAAGGGACTGGAAGGACACAGACCGGACGCGGTGGCAGCGGTGGTTACCATGACGAGGCGTACTCACCGACGTAAGGCGACTTGTCGGGACAGAAGGGCAGGTCCTCCTCGCGCACGAACGGCTTCACGATAAGGCTCAGGTTGGCATAGATGTCCCCAGAACGGCTGTGGTTTCCCGTGGCGTGCAGCTGCTCTGCCAAGTCACTAGTGACCAAGTTGTCCTTCCAGAAAATGCCAATAAAGTACGCCACCCGCTTGCGGTAGCCCTCCCGGTACAGCATGGCCATGACCACCAGCTGCACGCAGACCAGCAGCATCAGGTAGCGCACCTTGGACATGGCCATGGTCAGCCGCTTCAGGTGCTCGTCAAGCCTTAGAAGACGACGAAGGTCCCGCTGGAGGGGGCACTGCCCTCATAAAGGTGGGCGACTCGAGTTCTTCAGCCTCAAAGGCACCAAAAGGGAAAGAAAACGGCCAGCGGATTCTGTGAGCAAAGATGTGTCCGTCCGCTCGGGTCCTTGGCAACGTTAAAAAGACGAGGAGGTCACCTCAGGCCGGAGGGCTTCACCAAGACGAGAGTCCTGCCACATCGCCGAGGTCTCCCACACGCCGGTGGTCTGCTCCAGCGATCCTCTCATAGCCCAGACCTGCAGGGTGACACAAAAGGAACAGTCAGGCACCGAGAGGGATGATGTGGCGACAAAGAGGAGTGGCCCTTAAGTGGATTTGGTTACCACGGCAACTTGATTTAACGATATGGACCTGCCGCGCCCACCCCGCCCCGCCATACCACTAAGATTGCCTTTCAGCACACGGTAAGTGCTGCGGTCTCAGGTGACAGGGCGAGGTGGCCATTCAGTGCGGCCTTCAGGGCGTTCCACACGATGGCCGCCAGTCATGCCAATGCGGGGTTGACCCTCGACAGCACAATGGCATGTGACGGCCCACCTAACTCCCAAATGACAAAGCAGCCGCTCAGTTCAGGATCACAGGGGGCCCGAGGAGGGCATCGGCCCGGGACTGGACACCACCTGGAGGTGATCAAGGGGTCCACAGACGACCTGAGGTTCAGTCCACGAAGATGGGGGCAGCACATACAGGACCACCTAGGGGCAGCCAAAGAGCCAATGGGTGGTCTACGGGACAGGCGGGCCAAGGAGTAAAGGGGCAGAACTCCCAAATGACAAAGCAGACTTGTTCAGCCGCTCAGTTCAAGATCACAGGGGGCACTGCCCAGATGGCATTTGACTCGAAGAGGGCATCGGCCCCTGACCAGCCGATTATAGTGCGCCCTCACTCAATTCAGACCACTTTAATGGTACAAGGAGAACATGCTGGCACCACACAGGAATTAAACCCGGCACTGGATGCCAGTCTGTTACAGGGCACCCTTACCACTGCTGCTGCTGCTGCTGCTGCTGCTTAACCCCCTCACCTGCAGGACTCTGGGATTTGAGGTGCCCTGGTGGTTCACCCCCCAGTGGCCCAGATTATCACATTATATTAAATGCCCCCACCGCTCAGAGACCCTCAAGGACAGCAGTGACTCAAAAGGAGGGGCAGAAGGGGTGCCAAGGGGGTGAAGTGCATCACGGGTCAGAGGACCCAGCCTGGGTAAGACACCTCTCAGCCTTGTGGGGTCCGCTCAAAAGGTGACCTATGCCAACTCGCACCCAGGTGCCCAGCATCTGTGCTTTCTATTACTGGTACCTCCAGGAATGCCCAGGGAGACAAACAAGCCTCAGAAATGTACCGCGGACACTGCTGCTGCTTCGGTATGCCAACCGGACTGGAAAAGCCGGCACTGCAAGCTTCCTGGGGGACTCCAAACAGGTCTGACCAGTGCAGCCATCTGTCCACTGATAAGGATTTGACCTACCAGCCGAACGTGTTGACTGCCACGTTGCCAGGAATGCCAGAGTGACTGTGCGGACCGCGTGGCCTCAGGCTGCCAGACGACTTTTATTACGGCACTTCCTTGATGCGAGACGCGTCTCCAGCTCGGCTTTAATGGGCGCCGCCCAGATGAAGGCCAGATGGCAAAGTGGACGACCCACAGACGTGCAGCTGCTCACAGCTCACTGCCGCTGGCACAGCGGTCTGCCAGGTAATAGTGCCCCTTTATGTTGACGTGCCATCTTGACTCGCCTGCTTACCCGTCACTCGCATCTTGGGTTCAGCATATCAATGAGCTGGTGGGGGGCTAGCAAGGCACTTTGGCACTGGGGTCGCAAGTCTACCTGCCAACACCAAAACGAACTCAGCCTTGGAGAGTCTTCCTCAGTCCACCGAACTGGCGGGTAACCTGGTGCCCACATCTCAACCTGCCCAGAGGACCATCTTTGGCATGGCAACCCAACCACAACCTAAAGGTATGAAGCCCACCCCGACAGTCTGCGCCAATGCCCAGCCACTTTCTTTAAACTCAGCCAGTGTAGCACCTTACAGCCGCGTGCCAGGGTCCCACGTGTAACACTGCCAATGAATGTAGCGCCTTGAAACCCATCAGAGTCTGCTGCTATATAGCGCCTTTCATCCGCTTTTAATGTGCTTACTCTGTCGGGCTGACCAGCCCTACAAAATGGCACGTGCCAGATCCTAAAGAGGGCACCACGGCTTGAAGGACCCCAACGAGTAGTTGGCTGACCCCTGGACGAATATTCGATGACCAGTCTCATGCTGGGCGTGACCATCTCCGGCCACTAGTGGGCGCTGCCTGCTGTCTGCTCGTTTCCACAGCTGAAGATTCCAATCCTCGCTCCTTAGCGCCTGTGCCCTTTACCTAGGGTGGTACTTGGGACTGCGCCCAGCAGGGTTTCTAATGCCAGGTGTTGGCAACTCTGCCCACTGTTTTGTGCTCGAACAATTCGGCAGCAAGTCGACACCTCAGGGAGTTGGAGGAACACAAGAAGCCACGGAAAAGCGAGCCGAGGCCTTTGTTAGGAACACAAAAGGCTGGCAGGCGCCGCTGGAATCGAATTCTCCCTCCAGGCTGGTGCCCGCCTCGGCGCCATGTGGCCACGCAGCTCTGTGTGGGCCTCGAGCAAAGAACACCTGGGGTGCCAGGGCCAGCTAGCAAGGGGGTTGGGTGGGCTAAGAGTGCCTCGAGGTAAACAGGAGGTCCCCTCGTGTTTGGGGTGGGCAGAGCCTGTGCCAACAGCCCTGGGGGGCACACTCAGTTGACACTGGGGACCATACAAGTCTGTCATATAGCGCCTTTCTGTCCTTACCCGTCCATCACGCAGCGCCTTTCTGGTCTCCCTTTCTATGGCGCGATGCTTCAATGGAACCCGAGGTTAATTCAAGGACCTGCGGGTACTGAGCCATCTCTGTGCCAACCGGTTTAAAAGCAGCTTCACACAATGCCATCCAGCCTCCAGAGTTAATCGATGTCAGATCTGGGGGTCTCGCCCCTCCACTCTGTCCAGCAACACCGAGGGGTGACGGACAAGTGCCACCACCGGACAAGCCAGGGGATCAGGGCGAGGTCCAGCCCTCCGTGACACTTGAATGAGCCGAACAGACAGAAACAGAGTGGGAGTGCCAACCTTCAGGGGTCTTCACCCTCAGCGATGAAGAGGAATTCCGTCACTTGACTGGAGGAGAGTTTGGGGGGGGACACAGAAACACAAATCGGTGACCATCAGGGCCGTCCTTCTATTGTCACACTCACTATCCCCACCCTGGCCACACCCCTTTCCTGCTTCAAGCCCAACCTTCTTTCTATAGTCTCAACCCCCTCTTTTGTTGATAACTTTAGGCTCCAAGCTCCGCCCCAGTCACACCCCAATTTTAAATGGCCACGCCTTCTCCCTCGTTTCAAACCCAAGCCCCACCTCAGCTTTGTAATTAAATTCCACACCGTTTCATGGCCACACCTTCTTTGTGTTTAAACTCTAAGCCCCTCCCTTGCCCACCCCATTCCATCCCCACGAAGACCACCCTCATTTACCACACCAATGGCTGCACTTTTCCAAAAAGCCCAAGAAGGGTCTCATCAGAGGCCACACCCACCCTCCCCAAACATCCCCCTGCAAAGCCACAGCCCTCAAGACGACCACAACGCCAATCTGGTTCTGTCCGTCCAATCGATGGCACGCATGCCAGGCAGCTTCACATCACAGGGAGCCGTAAATAACGCGACTCATCCCGGGACCGCGTCCAGCGCTCTCCACATCGCCTCGGCCCGCCTGGACCCCCACACGAGACCGCCTCTTCATTCAGAGCTGCCAGACGTGAAACATCTGGAGCGCCACAGCTGGGGGAGGGGAGCCAGAACGGCAGGCGGGCCGAGGCCACAGATGGGGGGCTCTGCGCTGCATCATCTCACCGAACGGCCCTTCTGTCAAGAGCATAATGAGCACCCGCCACCCCCCGAGGTGACCCTTGGAAAGTCTCCTCATCAACCCGCGTGCGCCAGTGCACTGGGCAAGGAAGGGCGCTATACAGTCGCATAAAGGCCAAACAATATCACGAGTGCGGATGGTCAGTGTGGCAACTATGGAATCGAGCCGGACTGAAGGTGTAAAGAGATGGCACGCACCAGGGATCCACCGGGAGACCCTCGGTCGATGAGACCCTCACATAACGATCTCCAGCTGTCCCTCAGGAGCCCTCCTTTAGCTTCGGGCATCTCTGGCTTCACCATTAATGGCCAATTAAAATCGGAGGCTGTGGGCCACAGGGCGGGCAACACGAGAGACAAGCCACACAATCTGGAGAGCTAAATTGGCGCCTGTGGCGAAGACGCATCAAGACCGATGCCCCCACAAGACTGAGGAGATGAGCAGATGGCGGTCACTGCTGCCCGGGCACCTGCGCCTGGCCACGCCCACACTCCTGGTCCAATTGCAGCCAGCCACCGGCCAGCCCCACCTCCTCGCACCCTCATCTTCACTCGTGTGTACCTACAATGGAGAGGGCATCTTGTGGGCACAGTGCCACCTAACATACAGGCACAGGCCTGTGACCTCCTGGTAGATGGCATGAATTTACCAAAATACACGTCCATAAAAAAATTAAAATCTGAAATGCTCAGGTGCACATTTCAAAAACGCACATTCAAGTGTCATTCGGTGTCCCCTTAATGTGACCAGCAGTCCGCTGCCTTAATTGCCAAGCTCATCAAAACGTGGACAAAGTGGACCTGTGCCCACGAGACCCCTGAATAAAAACACAGGAATGTTGGAGTGAAGCCACCACGGCTCGCTCGCGGTCTGCTCTGGACTCGTCTGAAGTGGGCAAGTGTGGCTGCCGGGCACAGGCCATCCAGAGCGGTCAGCGACTAGCCTGCAACCACAGACTGGCATGGGCTGGCTGGCAGTGTGGCAGCAGCTGCTGCTCTTCAGCACCCCAAGTCAAGCGGGCACTGCCCAGAGGATAGGTGGAGACACACCACCCACCACCTGTCCCCAGTGCTGTCCCCAATGGCCTGCCATGTCCCTGTCCTCCCTGTGAACGCACCGATTATATGGCGCCTTTCTGCTGGGAGCGTCGGGTCCCTTCAGACAGGAATGGCAGCTGGTCATCGGGTGGCTCTCAGGACAGGTCAGCACACGTCCGATCAGCTGCCCAGGGGCACCGCTGAGGGCCACCTCATGTATGGAAGGAGGATTCGGGAGCAAAGCAAGGCCGAGGGTCCAAACTGGGGGTCCACACACTCACACCAAAGCAACAATGACGTCACCGAGGAAGTCAAAGAAGGAAACCCACCTGAGAGCTCCTCAAAGCCCCCCAGTAGGTTGGTTTCTTCTCCATACAGGCTGCTAATTACAGAAGTCGGCCACCAGCAGCCCCCCCATCACGCCAACTGACTGCAGGAAGCCTAAATAACAGTGATCACCATAATGAGAGCCTGCAGGAGATGGCACTTCACAGGGCACCCTGGCACTTTGCTCTCATAAGACTGGCGTGGGTTCACAGCATGCATTTGGCCTCACTGGGCTCCAAAATGAGCAAATTGCACGTTGCGGGCACCAGGCAGAGGTGGCTCAAAATTGCAGGCCTTCAGCCACACACCCCCACACCAGACGACGCGAGCAGGCATGGCCTGCCAGTCTGGACTGGCATAAACCTGACTGCGCTACATGCCAGGCCTGGCCTCTCTGGGGGCCCCTAAAATGGTGGGCTGGCAGTGGGGTCTGGCGGCTAAGGTGCTGCGCTATGAAGTGCACTGTAGGAGGTCACTGTGCCACTCGAGTGGGTCACTTAATGTAAAATAATATTAAGTTTCGTCACTTATACGTATAGACCTCTCGGTGTCAGATGGCACAAAGTGGCACAAGGCACCACAATCATCATTTGTATGTGACAATCAACATACAACACAGGGCCATGACTAGTGACAGACGTGAAAGGCGCTATATAAATGGGAGAGATCGAGCGATGGATGGCAAAGGTGCCACACTACATAACTAGGCAGGGGTAAAAGGCGCTATATAAAAGGCATTAAGTGCCCCTTTCCATCCTCACTGTCTCTCCGCTCTGTTCAGCACAGCAGGCCTCTCAGGCCAACAGCACGGGGGTCCCAAGAACACACAGAGACCCTCAGAATGGCAGAATATGGAGAGACGGGCACAGCAGCCAAGTGCCCAGGTGAGCAGAGCTTATGCCAGGGCAATCAGCAGCGTTTTAAAAAGATCAAAACAGGCAAATGTGCCGAGGCGGCCTGCAGCACAAATAAGCGGCGCTAATGCGCCTCCGTGGCGGGTTCACGGGGTCATTAATGTCCTCCCCGAGCTTTCACAAGCGGCGCTAATGAATAACAAAGTGCCAGCGATGACAAACAAACGCGCGCCTCCAAGGCAGCAGGGAGCTCATTACCGGCCGAGCTGAACATCGCAGCCTCCCTGGCACCAGGGACACGAGTTCCGTCGTCTGGGGACGCCCGAGCGGACGGCGAGCCCGCGTGTCGAGTGCGAGGACGCAGCCGGCCGCCATCAGCCACACCGGTGGCCCTCGGGAGGCGATGCGGCAGAGACCACCACTGTGGATTGGATAAACTCGGGGGCAAAGGGGTGGGGCTACTGAGGGAAACAAATGAATGGGCGACGACTGCCGGGGCTACTGAGGCAATGGGGGTCCCACCAGACTGGAGTGACCAGGAGCGATGGCTCGTCTGAATGAAGAGAGTTAGGGGGGCAGAGAGAATGACCCAGTGGTGGGCCACCAAGCAAACCAAGGCAAAGCAACCAGCGTCCACTGAAGGACTTCTCAGGGTGCCCGCCATCCCGCAGAGCGGCGAGGGTGTGGGTGGGCTACTATGATAGAGCGCTTGGATTGCCAGTGTCCTCCACTTTGCTGGTCTCGATGAACTGGTGGTCTTTCTGGCCCCTTCATCCGTCCACTTTACCCCTCCAACTGTTTAAATGCCACTGCCAATGCACAAGTTGAACAAAACGCCTCCCAAACTGGCAGAGAAACAAACAAACAAACAAACCAACAACCTGTCACTTTGAAGTGAAACTTGGCGACGTGTCACACGACTCATGCCTAGCAGGAAACGAAATCGGAGCCTTCTGGCCAGAGGGGCTTTTGGTGACAGATCTGCCCGTGCAGGTCTGTCAGGATTTGAGGCCATTGTGTGTGACGAGTGACGAGCGACACACAAAGGCGGAGGATTTGCGCCCACTAAAGCCAGAGATCCTCCAAAGCGGTGACACGGGAGTGGGCAGGGGCAGAGCACAGCATCCAGGTGACAGGTGACTTAAGAGGGGCCTTGTCATTACAAGTGCCATGAAAGGCGGCAGCCAGACGAGGGCGTGAGGCGCAGAGCGAGTACACATGGGCATCTGGGGACAGCGGGCACAGTTCAGTCCACAAATGAGATGTGCTGGTCTGCCCACCCAAACCCCCCAAGAGACCTGCCCCTTGACCGTCTTACCGTTACCCCGTTTTTGTGTTTGTCTACCTACAGAACCCGACTCTGTGAGCAGCGGGCAGCCTGTCTTCGTGTCGCCAGTTTATCTCACTGCCACCCTAAGCCCCCCTTCTGTCACATCTGAACAGGATCACCCGACGCATGCTAATGACAGAAAGCCCGGAGAATGTATACCAATGTGTAAGTACGAGGATGGCAAGGCTATTCACGAGAGCACTAATGGCACAGTTAGGCTAATAAATGGCATGACTGGCACTGGGCCTGTGCCATATCAAACATGCACAGGAGGCACGCGGCCAGCCAGCCGACCCAAAGCCTTACATCTCACACACCTCTTAATAAAATGTGCCCTCGGGGACATGAAATACCATCCAGTCACGACACCAGCTGGCAAGCAGATGGGCACGACAGGCCATCTCAGGGCACTGCACTTGCTAGAGTTTGTCTCAAATGGGTGATAACAGCCCAAGAATGGGCACCTCTGGTGGGCACGGAGACATCAAACCAGGACCACTGGACTGGGGGATAAAATGGCCGGTCTCTGGCATTATGCCAGGCGCCTTGCGTTTTTCTTCTTCGATTTTGTGGTCTTAAGGCGTCAGCAGGCAGCAACTCAAAAAGTCCAAAATCCTTGAAAGCCCAAAGCGGAGCAGGCTGACGACGCCCTTCTTCATCTTGGCAGACGCCCCCTCCTGGACCCCTCTGTGGTGGCCTGGCAGGGAGGGATAGTGAACTGCCTGGTGCCACCCCGCGGCCTTGGACTGTCCCCACGCAGCTTACTCTGGAATACCACGTGTGCCAAAATGAAAGCAACAAAATGGCTCACCGATATACCTGTATATGCAAATGAGTGAATAAATTAAACTAAAGTCCTCGCATTATTATGAATGCCATCGTTTTACTCGGGGCCAAACTCTACGTGCCATGCATTTTACCAGCCGCACTGCCCGTCTCAGGTGGTCTGAAACCAAAGTAACCTCAGCGTTGATGTTTGCTGTGCGCCATCTGTTGGAATGTACTTTGTAATGCATCGAGACATCAGACATGCCTTACCGTAGTCATTCCAGCAGATGGCGCATCACAAGCCTCTGCACTCATGAAGTGTGCTCTGCACGTCTCTAGCTGTGAAAACTGTGTTAAGGTTCGGGATGTGCCACCTGTTGGGATGGCAGACCCACGCACTGGCAGTTCAGTTCCCCTTTCATTTCAAAATGGCCTCATTTGTAAAGCAATGTGACCTTTCCAGATGGCTCTTTTAGTGCCAACGCGATTCTTTTCAAGGTCACTTGTCAATCATGACCAACAAGTTGAACCCGTTCGTCTCCTACTGGCTAATCGCTCATCGTTGGTAAGTTTAGCGCTTCTGCACGGATGCCATCGAGGCAACAAAGAAAGAGACTGGGGTGGCACCAAGCAGTGGGTGCTTTCAACAAACGATACAAAAACGGACATTCAATGCCAAACTGCCCCGTTAGACGTTCTCACCCCTGGCAGGAGACGCCCCGCTGCTCACCTCACACGGACCCCTGTGGGCCACAATGACAAAGTGACGACACATCAGGGACAGGCAAGTGGGACTCACAACATTCACATCGAAGGAGCGGCGCATCCGCACAGAAGGCCCACCACGTTAACATGTGCCAATGCGAGTTCTTCACGGGCATCTTCTGTTTAAACGACTTCTTTGTTAGTGTTGGCATTCTGAATGGCGCTTCTCCGTCTGACTTCCAACAAATTGTTCATCTGCCACAAGAGCGTGCGTTAAACGATCAAACTAACCGCCCTGTGCTTTAACTGCCCTGGCGTCGCCACCCGTTGGAACGCAAGGAGCGGTAAAGATCTCTGGCAGCCAACCGCCTACAATCAGAGTGAAGTAGTCGTCAGCAAAGGGTTAACCAAAGGGTACGGGGCCAGCTGTTTGTCTCGACTGGCAAGTGACAAATTCATCAGCACGAAAACAGCGCTGGCATTCACACAAGGAAACAAAGGCCATCGTTAAAAACGGGGCCATTTTGAAATGAAGTCTGTGTGCCCATCGAGCTGCCACTTCCCTGTCATTCCAACAGATGGCACATCAGACATTAACACTGTTTTGTGAATCCCATACCACATGGCATAGGACAGAAACCTTGTGTGGCGCCACCTGTTGAAATGACAAATGCAAAGCAATTTATTACGACAAGCATTACAAAGTACATTCCAACAGATGGCGCACTGCAAACACACATCGACGGCTCAGCGGCGAGTTTCGTCACCACGACTTCCTATTGAATTAGCAGGTTTCGCACGACTCACTACACGCCCCTGCCCGCCTGCTACCGGGTGTCCGAGATTTGGGATTTTCTAAACCACTAAATGCCAAGATAAAGTCCTGAGGAATCTAAAATGAAAATTCACAGGAATTTAAGAGGTGACAAGTGGGAACTACGAAATACTGGGACACCCAGCAGTCGGATCTCTCACCACCCGCCCCAGCTGTGAGGCCTCAGGATGGCACATGAAGCTCCCCGCCCTGCCCGAGCTTTGGGCGCTGCCCCGACGGCTCGCGTTTCTTCCTGCCTTTCACTGCACAAGTGGCTGCCAGTCTACGTTTCACTCTTGTGAAAGTGACACCTTTGTCACACAGCAAAACCCTTCAAGTCGAAGCCACCGAAGGCGGACGTTTTGATTTCGAGACCGCAGGGAGAGGAGGACACCCGACACCAGGACGACACCACCAGCTCAGCCAGACGATGTGACACCAAGTGACATTCTGAAAGGCCCCTGGGTCCCCCCCGTCCCTCCCACTACTTGGTCTTTTTGTGACAGTGAACTGCGATCCAAGCTCACTGAAGAGCTGCAGACCACCACTCTACACTCGCCAGGAGCCCCCCTCACCGCGCCAGACGCACACAGCCGAGCCCACAGATGCCAAATCCGCTGCCGTCACCGAAACTCAAAGGAGGCCATTCATAAAAAATGAGCGCTGCTCCCTTCACCAGACTTCCTCCAAACGTCACCCGCCGACACTGGCGCTGCCAGTCGAGTCACCAGGCGGCAGCACTTCACCTCAGTTATATGGCACCCTTCAGATCCCCTCCTCAGCTGCATGTGTGCAGTACGCCCGTCTGTCTGGTAGCTAACCCTTGCCATCCTCCTGGGCCTTTATGCCACCCTACACATATATAGTGCCTTTCAAGCCCACCCACTCCTGTCGCATGGAGGATTTCCCTGATCCCCCCCCCGTAGTCCCACCCTAACTGATACCCAGATGTAAAGGGCATCACCTAACATAGCGAGACAGCAATTCAGGACGAAAGGCGCTATATGACACAGAGCCCAGGTACAAGCGAGCGTGCGGCTGCCCATTGACAGACATCTAGGGCTGTCAGCCGCTCCCTGTGACCCCCCTGAATCAGGATAGGCTGGCGTGTGACTACCGCCCTGACCGCGGTCCTGGTGACCAATACCTTGAGGGGCTCTTAATGGCAAAGCCACCCCCAGTGACACTTAATCAAGAAGAGCGTCTGAAAGTCACAAAAAATGAAGAAAGTGTCCCAAAGTGTCCCTCTGTCATTAGTCACACAGTAACACTAAAACAATGAGAGCAGCGGCCCTCACTTAGGGGTCACATATGATAACCCCCCCAGTAATGGCCGAGCACATCATGTGGACCCCCAGCGTTGCCAACTGCAGGCACATTGAAGTGAAACCAACAGAAAACGTCCTTCTGCCCAGAAAGGAGCTGACTGACTGGTACAGCGCCACACACCACCGGCCAGGCCAAGAATCACAGGACCCCGGTGCCATCTCCCTGAGCGCCCCCATGGCAAAAAGCCCCTCATGTTCTGCTCACACAGACCCGGCTACGGTGGTCCGCCCTTCTGGGCACTTTTTGGTCGAGACGGCGCGTCGGCTCTCGCGTGCGTGGAAGACTTGAGCCTTTGTTATTTACGGCACCGAGCCGCAGCACCAGCCAAAGCTAGAAGGTAATTAATGAAAAGTGGCGCTGCCCAGGGCGCGGCACAGAGGCAAAAACAAAAGCAACAATGCCAGGGGGACGAGCGAGCGCGCTAAGAGACCGTCGCCAGGATACCGACACGCTCGTCGTCTGCAGCGTAGCAACCTCTGTCTTCACAAAGCGCTTCACACATCTGTCTGTCACTCGGGCACGACGACAATGGCGGGCACCCGGGCTGTCGGTCAGCCAGGAAAAGCCGGAGCAGAAAAAGGAGAGGACAGGAACACAGAGAGAACTCTTAACCCATGGGCAGCGGACCACCAGACACACCCGGTGTGGGTGGCAGGGCACATTGAGCCAGGCCCAAGTGGGCACTCCGTTTAGAGCTGCCATGTCTGGACCTGCAAACCACAGACTCCCCCAGAAGGACTCGAGATGAGACCCCTGGCCATCACGTTTCTCCACCAATCACACAAATGAAAAGGGCACACCTCCAGGGACAAGGGGTCAACTCCCCTCCCTATGTTTTGTTGATGTGCCACCCAGGACCAGCTGTTCAGGTGACACTTCCTGGCCGGACTCCCAATCCAAGCTTTAGTCAAATGAAAGCGCACCTTGAGCGAGGGGCTCCTACTGACAATAGGGTGGGCTGATGACTGGTATAGCAGTGGGCACCCTTTCTGTTTCATCGACATCCATCATTTTTATTAAATAATCGAGACCCCCGCACCCCACCCCAAACCAGAAGAGGTGGACAATAAACACATTCGTGTAACAGTCCAACATCCCATCCTGGGTCCACTGCCACCAAAGTGCCCAAAACACCCTGGCAGATTCCTCATCTGCCCAGCCTGTGCCCTCACACAGAACAAAGGGAGAGCCACAAAAATAAAAGAATAAAAATCAATCAAACCAAGAATGGAACATCCCACTGGGGGCTTCATCTCAGGGTCCATTTATTGTGGCAGCCCACATGGATCAGATGAAGAGGTGCCAAGGCTACAGACTGGCACACGGTGGGCCACACTACGACGCCTCACAAGGGATCAAATCGTGGGGCACTTGAGAGAGGAAGAGGGCCATATCGCAACGGACCAGAAGCCCACCACAAGTGAGGCGGCCAGCCGGGGAGGCGCTCATTTATGAAGGTAGAAGCGAACGAGCAGAGACGCGGGTTCAAGTCCGGCTGTCCGTCGTCGTCTTCTTCTTCTGATGTTCGTCCTTCCGCTCGAAGGTTTTTGATTTCCAGCGCCATTTGTGCTCAAAGGGAAAAACAGGAGGAATAAAAAGGAGGAATAAAAGTCCGAGTGGCGCAGACCGCAGCGTCCCCTGTGCGCGCACACAAGTTAAAAAGGCGTCCCAGTCGTGTGCAGTGCCACTCCTCACCGCCAGGCGACTTTAAAAAAAGAAGAGGAAGACGAAGAGGAAGAGGAAGACGAAGGAGTCACAAGATGGAAGCTGCTGCAGTGAGCTGTGACGGACGGGCGGCTGGCTGGCTGGCTGAGTGAAATGCGAACAAGTTGTGCGTTTCGGCCGCTCGTCTCGTTTCGTTTTATTCACCTGCGTCGCCGCTCACCTGCTACGTCACACTTTACGTTTTGGTGCCCGGCGGCCCTCCAGTGCAGCCTCTTCTCTTACGCCTGGCACGAGTTTCCCGGGGGTGCCACTTGACCGAACTGCGTGGTCTTCATTCGCTCCGAGGCTGTGCCAATACGCCCGGGGCCCGATGGCGCTTCCTTTGCCCCCTTGTCTGTCACTTCTAAGCACAGTGTGCCCCTTCGACTTTTTTTTAATGATTAGCGGCTAATCTATTAAAATTTAACAGGCGTGTTTGTTTATTCAAATGGCCCCCTAAGCGAGTCACACGACCGCCTTTCTTTCCCAAACTTCCAGGAGGACATTTGAGGAGCACAGCCACATTTCATGGAGAAACGCCCTCAGGTTGCGTCCTGCCAGCTTGGCTTTGCCAGGGTGCCATGTGTCAGCAGAACTGTGGGGGCAAGGGGGACTGCATTTGTGGGCACCAGGGATCACAGGCGACACCAGGGGACAGTCTACCTGCTCCAGCCATATTGGCTGCTGAGAGAAGAGCTGGCCAAGGGTTCAAGTGGTGAGCTGAGAGACAAATCACTTTACTACTGCAGGAGACGTGAAGGCTGACTGGGCGCGGCGTTTGGACTTCCGCTCAGCCGGGTTCTGTATAGCGCCTTTCACCGAGGGCTCAACTTCAAAGTTCAAAAAGTCCAAAATACTCCAAGAACGTGCAGCCTGACTGTACGGGGGGACCTTTAACAAAAACTTCTTTTATGTTATTAAATGATGAAATCGAGACAAAAATAATAATAAGAATAATAAATAATCTCAAAGCACCCAATAAACAAAGAAACAAACAAATAAAGCAAAGAAGCTGCAAGGTGGCATCGGGATTTCTGGACTTGTGATGCCTTGTTGTTCCTTCCCATTGCAGACTTTGAGGTTTGTGTTTATTTCCACTAACCGTTCATCGTAAGTTCCTGTCCTGCCACCTATGACACCCAAGGGTCACACCGAGTGGGCGACGAGAGCCAAATGCCACCCACATACTGGAGCACATGGTCTTTCACGAGGAACACCTGGCATCTTGTGTCTTTTCTGTCGCCATCTTACATTATGTCAGGGTGCCACCACATTGAGCAGTGGCGCAGTTTAGAGACCGGTGCCACAGGTCTGTCACCGTCACGCCTGCGAGTTTGGGTGGTGATGAAGGAGCAGACGGACTGCGAGTTGACGTTTCTTCTGCTGCTCTCCTCCATCACTCAGCGCGAGGCTCAAGTAAAGCTACCGAGATCAGGCTGGGCGCCGTTATGACCATAATGCCTGTCCGCCCGTCTCTCCGGCTGGTTCCAATAGGGGGCAGCACAGCTCCAGATGGGCCGACGCACGCAGAGGAAGGAGAATCCAGAACCCCAACAGCCGCGTGGCAAAACGGAGCAGAAGATCCAAAAGATGAGGTCAGAAGAAGAGCAGGAGAGCTCAAGGCTCAGACCAGCACAGAAATGAAGAGCCGGGCGCCCCTGGCGAGGAAGGGGACGGGGGGCACAAAAGTACACGCAATTTAAAAAAAAAAAAAGACAAATTCTCCAAACTGAAAGCCAATCGCAGCAGAGGCTCGTTGTTGGGTAACTCGCCAAACCTCACGCGGGTAGACAACGATGCCAAGCTGTGAGCCTCCCTTGGGTTCAGGGCACGCCTCAGTGGACGCCCACTTCAAATCCAAAGTCCCCGTAGACTGTAGCGTCATCTCAGGGGTGACTCAGACACCACGCACAGGCTGGCATGGCACCCTGGTAAAGCAGACCTTGGTGGCACAGGAGGAACGCGTCTAATACCTTGTGCCACCTTCTGCCCCACAGTAAGGTGAGACTCCCATCACGAGGTTAAACTAAATGAATGATTAAATAAATGCCATCACGTGTGCCAAGCCCTTTTCAGATTTCAGCCTTCTTTCTTTTTATTTCCCTCTTCTCACTAAACTGAACTTTGCAGATCGGGGTTACACGATGCCAGGGTCCCCAAAACAAGCGATTCAGAGTGGGGGTCACAGGCCAAAGGCGCTATATGAAGGCTGTCTGTAACAACACAGAATCCGAATCAGGAAATGACTTCTGTTACGAGTTAACAACAGACAAGGGGCACGTGGCACTAAGAGCGGGCATAAAGGAATCCTGTAAATGGCATAAATGATAAGGTTTAATAAATAGAAGACTCAAACTAGAGTGCAGAGTGGGGCACCTTAAGCTAATATTGCACATCTGAGAACAGAGAAGGTTATCGTCAGGTGAAGAGCAGACCATTTATTGCACAAGAACAGATGGTATGGTGCCCACTTCAAGTACTTGGAAAAATGTACCCGCATATCCAATAAAGAAAAATAACGTAATAATGTAAAGTGTGGGCGAGCGACCAGAAAAGGAGTTCTAGAGTCTGATGGGTGTGTGCAGGAAGGAAATCCAGTTATGGATAGCATCACGTGCCAACTCCAGGTGGGCACACTCACACTTTGGCTAGTCTAGAGTCACCAGTCCCCCAAACACACACAGCCCTGGGCACAAACCTGGCATCCCCGGAAGAAAACCCACAGTGGCAGACAGTGTGGCACAGCAGTTAAGGCTTTGGACTTCAAACCCTGAGGGTGCCCGGCTGCGGGCACTGTGTGACCACGTGTGGCGACAAATAGAAAAAGAATGGAACGGATGGTACCCGAGACGCTGCAGGGCACCAAAAGCAAACATTCAAGACATGGCAGGAACACCAACAGGCCGTGGCATTTGAACCCAGGATGGCAGCAGCGCCAACATGCTGGCTGTTAGGATTCGACTAGACATGTCTGTTACCGCCACTTGGACCAGCCGGGCCATCTCGAGCCCACTAAACCACGAGGCTAAACATTTACTTTAGCAATGACTCCATTTACTTGGCAATATTCCAAAGGTCTGCCCTCCCGGGGGCGCGCACAGACACCCAGGCCTGCCTTTTATGTTCTCTTTCAGCTCACAGCTCAATGTGCCCACTTGTCCAGATGAGAAGGTGGGCTTCACGTCAGCCACAGCCTCCTGGTTTTGGGGATTTGTGCCAAAGTGTGAACAGAGAGAGAGAGAGTGGCACACGTCAACCGAGACCCCTCAGACTCCAACCTGGTGCCCCCTCCATGTGCCCTGACTAACCACACGGCCTTGGGCTTGGCATAGTGAAGAAGAGAATCCGATTGGCTCAGACATCGCAGTGTCTTCTGGGAGACACGCCTGCTGTGAAATGTGAAGGAGAGGCTCAGCGCAAAGTCTTAAAAAAAAAGAGAAATCAATCAATCAATCAATCAAATAAGTAATCAATCACATCCACTCTAAGTCACCAGCCTGAGCCCAGCCTCCAAAGCTCTGGCCAACGAGCCCCTCAGTGAGACTGGGGGCCGAGAATCAGAGTTTGGTCCCCCTCGTCGCCTTTATAGCCCCCCAAACACCGAAGGCACTTGCTGAAGCGACTGAAATCCCGCCAGTGTCGTATTAAAGAGAAGTGAAGCGCGTTTGTCACACACCCTTGGTGTTTCCTGTGACTCACCGGTCCCTGTGCTGGTCACTGCTGGCCAAAGGCGACAGGGCTCCCTATGAAGACCCCCATCCAGTCTGTCCTGTGAACCCTCAGCACCGGTGGGCCACAGGGACCTCTGGTGGCTCGTCTGTGCACTGATTGGCCTCCTTTCACTGAAGCAGCCATCAGAAAGTGGTCTTCAGCATTGAGACCCTCAGGAGCTGCTCACAGGCTTCAGTCGCCTATCTGCTGCCCATTGGGATGACAGAATGGTGGACGTCTCTGGGCCTGAGCTGTCACCCGCGTCATTAAGAGAGCCCACCAGAGAACGGTGTCCTCGTGTCAAGCAGTGTGGGCCCAGTTCTAGTGAAGGGTAAAACGAGGCGCCCCCTACAGACGGGGCAGTAACGGGACTAATCAGGCGGGGGCGTCCACCTGCACAGCTCACTGGACATCGTAATCCTTTGTTGTTTTGTGCTGCCCTCGTACCCCACGTCCTATCGGATCAGTTTAGAGTTGATCTCTTGAGGTTCATCTTCGGTGTCCTGTGACAAACTCCCAACACAAATCAGAGTACCTGGCACATCGAGTCAACTGCCATCGTCACGTATGGCCAACTGACCCGTAAAACACGACGTCACTCGACCCCATCGGTGTGCCCGCCTGAACCGACCCACCCACACAAACACCTCGTCACCTGGCGGTCAGTGAGCCCCCGCCATCACCAGACACCCAAAGGAGGACGAGCTGCTCAACCCACCCACTGCTATGGTGGTGCCAGGCCTGCGGGCTCTTCACACTGCCCATCTGGAGCGTCTGCCACCTGTCCCCTTACAGCACCATATAGTTTGTGGTTAATACAGGTGGCAGGCGCTCCAGATGGCAGGAAATGAGCAATGGCGCTGGCACCTCACTGAAGCCAAAGGACGACTGAGCACTTAAGAAGGCAAATGATGCAGGTTGCTATTAATTATTATTATTGTGGCCCACCAAGAGACCACCAGAACTGGCCCGTGCGCCAAACAGCTTAGAAAGGCGCTATATACAAGTGACGAGGTCGTTAGCTCAGCTCAATGGAGCCACAAGCCATCGTGTCCATGAAAAACAAAACGCACATAAACCCCTCAAACCGTAACCCTGGGCTTGTTGAAGACCCCGCCGTGGTGGTGGGGGTCGCCATACATCATATAGAAAGTCAGAGGACGCCACCGCGCAGTAGTGAGGGACTCGGCCATCGAGCCGCAGCTCCAGTTCTACCACCAGAAAGGCGCCACATACGGCCGAGTGTTCGAACCTGAACAAGCCCGCTAACCTTCACGCACACACAATTAAAACGGGCCGCGTTTCGAGATCTACTGTACATATCCTTATGGGTGTGCAAGACAGACACACACCGTAAAACCAATAAGAAGAACGTCACACGTCGACGCGTATTCATCGGTCTCGCGCTTCCCTGTCGATTATCAACGCGCAGGTCGGTTCAAAGTCTAATCTCTGCATCGCCACAGCAGGGCTGAACTTGACACAAACCGAGTGACATCTCAGGACTAAAGGGACTCTGCGGTGACCTTTGTGAACTCATTTAACGGGACGCCGGTTCAGCTTGAGGTGCTGTGACACAACATAAAGTGTCAGAGGGGGGCAACGTCATATATTCATGAAGGACGCCACTCCACAGCTAAAGGACTGGCACACCGGTGCCCGCTCGTTTAACTGTGAAATCACCAGTTTAGACAGAGATGTGATAAACAGGAAGGGCACAGACAGACAGACAGACAGACGTGAAAGGCACCCGATAGGTAGGTAGGTAGGTAGATGTCAAAGGCGCTATATAACAGACAGATGAAGGGCACGCTATACAGTAACGGATATTTGGGTAGATGTTCTAGAAACACACCATACAGCAGGCGGGCAGGCCGGCCGGTCGCCATTGAACATTAAGACACGTGATCACTCTGCTTTCTAAAAGCTTCACCTCGGACCCCCAGTTCGGCTCGCGGTGCGGTAGCCATCTTGTCTCAGAGCTCCTCCCCTTATCGAAGGGCGCTATATAATATCAAGATGGGGTCCGCGTCACGTAGGACTCGAATGCGTAGTGACGCTGTCGCACTTCTGATGGCACAACGCAGTTACTCCACGGGTCTGTGGCTTCAGAGCACGCTGGCATGGCGCTCGTGTCACCTACAGAGCGGCCTTTTGGTGAAAGGGGTGAATTTGAAAGTCCATTCTTAGCGCATGCGCAGGCGCGCAGCGGTCGGAGGACCCCCTGAGAACAAAGACTAAAGCTGACAGCCCCGCCGCTGGCTCGAGGACAGCACGACAAGTCCCTCATTTCGGAGTGACATGAACACCGCGGTGCCGGCGCTCGTCAGCTCAGGTGTCCCAAGCCCTCCCGGGATGGTGTCGCGTGTCACCCTGACTGCTCGGGTGGGCTCGGCAGAGGACACAGCGGTGCGTTTCACTTGCCAGCTCAGCGCGATTTCACGGCTGGACGCCGAAGCCGCAGGCAGGAAATGGCAGCAGCAGCAGCCGCCGCGTCCTTCCTCTTAGCCTCGTTAGCAACAGCAGCGCGGCGGACACGACAGGAAGGCAGCGAACATGGACGAGCTGGACGGGGGGCGCATGGCGGAGCATTCGGGGGGCGCTCGGGCACTCCGTTTACGGCTTTTAAAGTCCGCTCGTGCTCAGTAAACGTGTTTGTAACAACGAGCGGAGTCGTCTTGAAGGAGGCGGGGCAAAGCAAGCCTCTCGCTTCGGGGGTCCAGAAGACCCCCCCCCCTAACACGCGCTCAGATATTTCAGAAAATAAAGAAACACACGACGACGATGACATTTAAAAGGCCATCTTATCCAAAACTGTCCCGCACGGACTCTGCCATCAGCTCCAAGTTGTCGCCGAATTTAACAGAAATAAGTGACAGCGAGGGGGCACGTAGAGGGTCTTTGAAAAGACTTATTCGTAAAACCAGAAGCAAAGATCCCAGCGGCACTCGTTTGTCGAGCCAAGACTGTAATGACATGTGGCACGGTGGGCATTTCATGATACCCCCGAGTTAAAAGTGGGGGCTCAATCAGCGGGCCCGTTGTTCTTTTGCTGTTGCTGGACTGTCCTTCATATTTCTTCTTTTTCAAAGTGGCACCTGTGGAAAGCTGTCGCCCCCTGCCACCCATCACAATGCTCTGCCAACCCGCCATACACTCCGACATACCCGAATCATCGCGATGTGCCATAACTACGAGGCTGTTCTTGGTGCAAAGTAAACCTTGGGCAGCAAAAGCCGAGAATGAAGCCCCCCAATGCATCCTGTGGTCAACAGTGCAAGCAGAGGTCAGCTGCCAGTCTGCTGGAGGGCCATCAGGGTGCAACTTCCTTGTGGTCCTGCGAAGCTCTTATATGGGGTTGTCAAAGTCACAGTTTGAGGAAGTCATAAACCTAATTAACATAAGAACTGTGACAAACGACAGGACAGTACCCGGGCCATTTGTCACCGCTTTGTGTGTCACCACATCTTGTCCAGATCCTCCTTAAAGGCCCTTGAGGTTTCTGTCAGCAGTTTCTCCGACATTCCCACAACTCTTTGTGTAAAGAAGGCCCTCAGTCCTCAATGCACGTCCCCTTCGTCGGCAGCGCGTCACAAAAACATAAAAATGCCAGAAAGAAAGAGAAACTGGAAATGCCACCCAGCCGAATCGTGAAGAGGGCACTCCAGGCACGGGGACGGGGACAGGGGTGGGGACGGACGGGGACGTCTCTCTGTACCACAGCTGCTTGGTTTGTTATGACGATTATTTGTCGGTTTATTTCTTAACTTTCTGGACCGTGTTGGCCATCGTGGATTCAATGAGAAGTCAAGCAAAATGACACCATGGACCCCTGGACCCCCCCAGGCAGATGGAAAGTTGAAGGGGGTCCGGAGGTTCAGTTAGCCAATGAGCTTCTGTAGAAAGCCAACGCCCTCGAAGGGTTAAATAAAGTGCAGAGACTGAGAGACACGCACTGTAGACAGACAGACAGACAGACAGACGTGAAAGGCGCTATATAATGGCAGACAGAGCGCTCTCTATTGACACACGCGGCCCCCCGGGGGTCTACACTCCCCTGTCACGTGTCCTCTGCAGCTCTGCATGACGGCCTACTGAGTTCCTGTCCTTTTCCTGTCATTCCCAGTGACTTTAGTGACATTTTGCTGTCCCTGTTTTTGCGTTTTATTATTTTATTTTATTTAATTTTAACTTTTATTGGCTTGTACTCCTCAGACTTGACCAGGAAGTTAAAGGGGAAGAAACAACACAGGCATTGTGTGTACAAAATACAGGCGAGGACCCCCAGGGCACTAAAACTGGGACGTGGGTGTCCTGGACCGCAATACCGGTGCCAACCTGGACCAAAGCCAATAACAAACGACTCCATCCCCCGTGTCACGGCCCACTCCACACATCAATGACAGTGGCCTCCTCTTAGGACTCATCAGGGGGTCTGAACTGGGACCCCCGATCACACACTTACCCCAAGCACATGCAGCCCCTCGTCACCTGCACTCCGTAAATCGATGATTTACCAATCCTGCCAATCCCTGACCCCTAATGCACCTTAAGCAACACACGCCTGTCCACTTTGGCTCTCGAAGAGTTGAATTCTCAAGGCTGGCGTGCCAGTTACGTGATAAAGGGCACTGCTGCCCATCTGATTGTCCCCGTTTGTCCAGATCTTTGGTTTCGAAACACAATCCGATTCTACGTACGCCGCCCTTACGTCGGGTTACCCTTCACAAAGCCGTCGACTTGAGCGCCCATGGACCTGTGAAGACCACCGTGGGAGGAAGTCAAAGGTGTCGAGCCAACGAACAGAACATCAGCGAGATGAAGAAACGAGAAGACCACCCTTCTCTGTCCGCCTGGCAAGCACTGGGCACAAAGCAGGAAGATCATCTGAAGGGGCCGCCACCAAACCCAAATGCCAACCGACTTCAGGACCCCAAGTTTGACTTTTCTGTTACATTCCTGTTTAAAGACCCCCCCCCAATAGCCAAGCCCTGCTGTGAACGATCCCCCTATGCACCCCAGTCTTTGGACTGTGAAAGCTGGCAGCGGGTCACCACTGAGAACCAAAACAAGGGGTGGCACACCACCCTGCCGTTCACTGACCTGCCATTTCAAGAAGCACCATTCATAATTTGGAGTCTCCAAGCAGAACCAGCCCTGGATGGCAATGCCAATCCAGTGCAGGGCACACCCACAGACAAGGCACGTTCTGAGATGCCAGTCAGGCCAAGTGCTGTACAATATGAAACAGGGGGGTACACAGACCTTGGCACTGTGCTTCCACACGCAGCGGCCTCTGAAATTCTAAGACGTCAACACAGAAGGTTGGGCATCGGCCGTGTTGACCATAAAAGGACTTCCATGGTGTGCCAACGCACTATAACAATTACAAGTGAACGCCATTGTGAGAAAACGTGCAATGACAGGACAGCCACCTGAACGCAGCGCCAGTCCCACTGCCTTACACATCGATGACCAGCAGCACTGACGTGAGAAAAATGAAGACACCCCAAGAAGCACCCAGCGGGCATCACCAGGCGAGTTGCCTCACCACACCTGAAAAACCGCACGACTCTGGAAATGAAAGATGAGGTGGACCGACTCCTGACACCCAGTCCCACCTCACTGCCACCTGACCCAAACACAATGGGCAAACTGTGTAAGGCAGGAGCAGAACATGGCACAGGGCAGGCTTGGCACTCACCACAAAGCTGGGCGAGGAGAATGGAGGGAATAGCAAACGTCCTACTTACTACTGCTATGGACATTCAGGTGACAGACAGGAAAGGCGCTATATGGTAGACGAGTAGAAAAGGCTCGACGACATCGAGAAAGAGGGGCACGAAATGACGGATCTGAAAGGGGCGACAGGATTGATTGAATGATTGATATGAAAGGCGCTATATAGCAGGCAGACAGACAGACAGAGGGAAGCCAATTCTTAAGGGCTAGGCACCACATAATGAAAAGGAGTTATATAAAACAGTTAACTGGCAAATAGGTGGCACTGCCAGCATTAAATGGGCAGATAGACGAGGCACACGGATGCAGAGCCTGGGGTTTGAACCCGTGCCCAGTTGTTGGAGTACATTTTTCATGTACCCACTCAGGTTTGCGTGTCCAGCTTGATTGTGTGCGTCTTGCAATGGACTGGCACCTCCTCCTAATGCCAGCTCAGACACCAGCTTCTGGAAGCCTGAACTTCACAGACCAGAATATGTTCTATAAAGTGAACGGAGAAGCGCCATACAGATCACTTATGCACGTTCTAGCGAAAGTCTGAGATAAAAGCTGGCACCACAACCTCTGCAGGGCTCCACAAAGTCCAAAGTCTATCTTGGCAGCACTGGGGGTAAAGCAGGAATTAACCCAGGATGGCAGGTCGCTCATCACACACTTCAAATGGCCGATGCCCGTGAGCTTCTCGTCTTTGACGACGTGGGAGGGTCGCTTGCTGAAACACCGGGAGAACATGCAGGGTCCGCACTCCTGCAACTCGAGACCCCCAAAACACCGCAGCCTACCAAGGCCGACATCAGCCCCGCCGGCTGGTCCAGTACAAGTCCGGGCGGAGAGAAACTTGAGAGGTGCCACATGGCGGAGGAGGAAATCTGCGCACCAACACGACGAGCTCGGGTCTCCCAAACAGTGTCACTGGGCGCGTGCGACCGCGACATCATCAAGCAAAGTGCCCCTGGCCGGAGGGGTCGAGGGAAGGACTGAACTGGTTAAAACTGGAGAGGAATGGAAGCGCCACGAGGGATCGGCACACCGCTAGTTACGGCAACTTTCCATTAACAGAAGGACCGGGCAGCCACGGAGCCCAGCGCCGCCGAACGTAGCGCGTTAGCTCACTTCAGGGAGCTCCGGTCGAACGACTTCAACCCGCAGAGAAAGTGGAGACCACGGACTCCGACAAAGGCGGCGACCCGGGTGCTCTCTGCTCAGCTACTCAACAGCCGTCCCGAGAGGTACGAGTAAAGAGCAGCCCGCCGGACACAGGACCGGACAGCGCGGCTACTTCGCCGCCTCGGCGGGCTTTGAGCGGGCGGGACACAAGTTTAGCCTTACCTCTAATTAGCGGGCCGTCACCGACACTTTTCAAGATCAGCTGTCAGAATTCCAGGCGCCACTTCGCCTCAAGCGCATCTTCGAGAAATCACAACGAATTATGTAACGAGGGGGCGAGCGGCGAGCCAGCGAGCCAGCGGCGCTCCACTTCAAGTCTCCCTCTCCGCCGAGTCGCAGGCAGACGCCGAGAAGCCGAGAGAGTGCGAGGTGAGCGACAATGAGGCAGAGCGCGTCCTGTCAAAATAAAAGTCCTCGCTCAGTTTGAGGTGGGGGAAGGCGCGCTCGTCAACTTTTAGCAGCGGGGCGTCACCGAAACGGGAAAAGAATGCGGGCGAAAGGAAAGAATAAAAGAAAAGATAAACACACACGCCCTGGGAAAACTTCCAGTCTTCGCATTTAATCTGGACGGCAAAGTGGCGTAGAGGTTTGCACGGCAGGCTCACCGAGCTTCCTTCTTGAGGTACCGCGATAGCACTTCCATACCGCATAGACGGGCTTGGTTCAGCCTTAGTGTGTGCGAGAGCATTGGTGTCATAGGTACATAGCCCAAGGTAACATACTTGCATGTCACCTCAGATTAGTGTCAGTACAAAAAGACATACGAGAAAGAATACGTGGAATGCAACACATGTACAACATATAAACATAGATAGATAGATAGATAGATAGATAGATAGCACATTATTTGTCCTCAAGGTGAAATCTGGCTGATTACAAAAGCCCACATAAATAAATATATACTGTAAATAAAGTTTATTGAATCGTAACACCCAGCAGCCCCTCTCAAAAACACCAGAACGACTAACCCTTGGGATTAATAAAGTATCTATCGATCAAAACCTAAAAGCAAACAACGTCTGACTCGGCTAAAGGTAAAAAGAGCGGTGATAGTCACGGATGTGGCACGAATCTCATCGGTCCCGCCGAATGAAGTGCCAGTCTGTGACGTGACCCACTCGTGAGTGTCCCGCCTCAGCTTCCCGCGGCCACTGAAGTGCCGAATGGCTCACGAAACTTATTGGGATGAACAGAAGGACGCCCGTCTTTATTCGCGGAAACCTTTTCTCCACCTTAGCCTAAACTGTTTAATCAGCTCAGGGCTACGGAATTGGGCTGGGGGGGGCACGAGCTGATCAACTAGGCGAGTTCGACCATAAAAAGGGGGCTCCTGGCAGATGTGGTTATTATTGTTGTTGTATTTCATCTTCTTTTCATTTATTGCTAGAAGAGGTGCCAGGTTGGCTATTTCGGGGTGCACTTTGCCAAACGAATCGTCCCACTGGGAACTACCACTTTACATTCAAATGAAACAAACTCGTTATTTCTCGTCTGCCCAGAGCACCTGAACTCAGGAAATGCACACGTAGGTGACACTCGAGTTATAAGAGGACACTTCCTCACATCTATTATATAGTGCCTTTCACTCTATCCATCTATTATATAGTGCCTTTCACTCTATCTATTATATAGTGCCTTTCACTCTATCTATCTATTATATAGTGCCTTTCACTCTATTATATTGCGCCTTTCCTATCCATCTATCGATCTATTTATTATATACTGCCTTTCACATTATCTATTATATAGTGTCTTTCATATCTATCTGTCTATTATATAGTGCTTTTCACATTATCTATTATATAGTGTCTTTCATATCTATCTGTCTATTATATAGTGCTTTTCACATTATCTATTATATAGTGCCTTTCATCTATCTATCTATTATATAGTGCCTTTCACATTATCTATTATATAGTGCCTTTCATCTATCTATCTATCTATCTATTATATAGTGCCTTTCACATTATCTATCATATAGTGCCTTTCACTCTATGTATCTGCAGTGGGGTATTTATTTGATCCCCTGCTGAATTAAAATAAGTTTGCTCAACTCGTGATGCGCATAAAGCCCACCTGTCCACAGAGTCCGTTTCTTCCATTCCAAGCTCTCCACCACCACAGTAAACATTAAAGACCTGTCAAAGGACGTCAGGGACACGATTGTAGATCTGGACAAGACCAGGAATCTCTGTAATTTATTGATTGATTGTAATCTGGGTGTCACGTGGGCACACTGCCAATCTGTGGTAATATCTGGTATTCTCAGAATATTTTCTTTTTAAAACCCGGTAAGTCTTTCAAGATAATTCGTCCTTCAAAAGACCCCACAAGTCCGAGCAAAGCTTTTGCCCAAAGTCGTCGTCAAAGTTGGAGTGCAGGTCGGCTGCGGGGGTCTTCGGTGTCGTAAGTGGCAGTGGATGGGCACGCGAGGGGCGGACTCTTAACGCGACACAAGGACTTCCCGAGACGTGTCCCGGAAGTGATCGCGCGTGCGCGTGGAAGTGATGTGTCGAAGTCTACAATTCGGAAGTTAACGGCTTGGGAGAGGCGCGTGAAGGAGAAGTTCCGCTGCTCGTGTACGGGCGTCGCCGTTCGCGCTGGTCCTGTGGCTGTGATGTTGGCGCAGGTGTAGCAGGCGAGCGTGCTGATCGGTCAGAAGGCGCTGGTGAAAGCCCCCCGGACTGGCATGGCCCTTCGGGGGTCTCCAGGTTCAGTGTGGGGTGGCGGGGTTGCTGTCGTTACCGCTCAGTTTCCCAGTCGGCCGGTGTTTTTATTCGTTGTATCCTCCATTCGTCTCAATTCGGTGTAAACCGTTCACATTGTTGCCGCGGTTTCCAGACAACACCCGTCCATCGCCTGTGAATTCGTTTTTTTTTTTGCGTGGAGTTTGTTACAATTAATGAGAACGACATTCGGCGCAGTGGGCACGGCGACAAGCGACAAGACATGAAGAAAAGTGTCAGACCCACCAGGGTGCCCCTCGGCAGCAGACCTCCTGCACACGTGGGGACAAAATCTCAAAGACGACAAATTGTAAAAGCAAGATGGGGATAACCCACGAAAACACTGGGGGCGAAGGAAAAGCGAAACGAAACTCCTCGCGTCACAAAGTCACGTTGCTCTGTCACACCTGTCACCTGCATGTCCCGTCTCATCTCACCCATAGACTTCTTCTTCTCCCCTTGCCTGGCAGCTCAATCCCTGGTACCGTTATCTCGTTATACCAGCATCTCTCCAGACCAACGCCATCTCGCCTCCCACCTCTAATGCCCTCATTTATAATCCTGTCCGTCCTCGTCACACCCAATGCCAGTCTTTAACTCTGCCACCTCCAGCTCGGTCTCCTGTGCCACCATTACCAGCCCCTGTAACACAGGTGGTCTCGCTGCTGTCCTGTAGGCCTGTCACTCTTACTGGTGCCCGTCCGTCCCCAATGACTCCTGGCACTCCACCTCGTCACCCCTCTGCCAAACTCCCCGTTACTCCACACTGCTGATCCCACCTCTGACTGCCCCCTCATTGACATGCGTGTATTCTGTCATGGTGGTCTTACGGACCTTCATTGCTCGTCAGGGTCTCCTCGACCAGCTCCCTTCTCTCGCTACAGATCACAATGTCACCCGCAAACCTCAGAGCCCACGGGGGCTCCTGTCTGGTCTCGTCTGTCTGTCACCACTGCCCCCCACACCTTGAAGGTGTCTGTCACTCCTTGTCACCGTCACTCTGCCCTCACACATACCGTCTTACAGACCACAGCTCCTCTCTGGGCACCCAGTCCTGTGCCTCCTCCAGGCTGGTTTTGTTTGACTGGCATTACAGCCACACCCTTTTTGTCCTGGCAGCTGCTGCCCATGTGAGGCTGTCTTGTTTCGTGAGGTTTCTTGGCCACTGCTGGTGTGCCCGGCCTGGCAGCACCTCATTCTTTAACACGCTGGAGTGCTGCTTGCGAAATGTTGACTTGGGTTAAACATTGATGGGCGCCAGAGTGGCCTCTGCTTAGTCATTGGTGCCCTTAAAACTTGAAATCTTGACATTCAAATTGGCACCGTTGGTCCAGCTTCAAACCACCTGAACAACAAAAACCAAAAAGATAAAAAGAGCAAACAGACGTCACCAGCAGAGGAAGGGAGCAGCCATCAGGGCTGTGACGTGTGTGTGCAGGGCAGGACTCGGGCACCCTTCACTTTCAGATGCCCACCTCCCAGACTTTAGCTGTCCTCCGTGTTCACACATCGTCCCCTCCTGGTCTGCCTGGCTGCCACCTCGTCCATCTCAGGTGTCCAGTGAGGCCACTTCTAAAACTCGTCACCTCCATCATTCTGAGTTTTGCCACCTTTAAGGACTCGGCTGTCCTCAGGCTTAGCGGGTGACCGATGGGGCACATGCCACGGCAGCGAGATGGCACTAATGAAGTGTTTGCAGGTCACTTTGGATAGAAGAGCCCCCTAAGCTAAGGAGCGGGGCACCGACCGGCAGCCCAGACAGCGTGGTGTGCTGCAGTGCCATTCATTGTGTCACCCCCAGTCTTTCACCCGCTGTGCTGTTGTGACATATGGCAGATGGTGACATCCTCAGCAGTGCACACCAAGCCTGGGGGCTTCTTTTTCACCCCAACTGCTCCCAGGGTCCATGGCCAGCTGGCTTTTGAGCCCCCTAGAGCCTTGATTGTTTATGCCTTGGGCTCAGCGGTCTGTCCTAGGACCCTCACTCGTGACATCCTCAGATGACGCAAAGACTGGTGGAATGGCCGACACTGGGAGGGCTCGAGAAGAACTGCGTGACACACTTGACATGGAGGTGAAGGTAGAAAAGAGCTGCATGGGGGCAACAGGAAGGTCACCTCGAAATACAAGACGGGCAAAGGGTTAAAGGAAAGTGTCGTGTGCCACAGCTTGGACGGGAGGCCTGCAGGTCTGGGCCTTCGGTGCCACCCCCAACCCCACCAATGGCGCCGATGACCACGTTCCTAAAAACAGAGCAAAGGGAGGAACAAAGGCGCGCAGCCCAGCGATGGGTGACACGACACAAAGGCCCCCGGGGGCCGACACGTCAGGTGCCGCTCACTGACGGGCAAGCTTGTAGGAAATGTAAAGCGAGCCCACCGTGCGCCCACCGCTCCACCTGCGTACCAAAATGAAGGGCACAGGGGACTAGCAAATTGCATACAGGGACCACCCGGTCTCCAGATTGGAGAGGCGCCATATAGAAGATGGACATGAATGTGAAAGGCGCTATATGGGCCGCGGTTTCATTTCTACTCTCGTCGCGTGTTCTTCATTTCCAGGGACTTTGACGTCCCCTTCCACCTAAAGGCGCTATATCACCATGCCCGTGGCACCTCAAACGCACGACGTGATTCGCCGCAGGAGTCGCGGTGGGCCTCGTGATTTCCAGCCCTCTGATAGAAGCGTGCGGGTCCCGCGGTCAGGAGTTTCCGTCACGATAGGGTTTCCGAGGTCGAGTCCCTTGTTATCGTCACTTCTGATCGGAACTTAAGGGCATTCCTGAAAGGCGACAATAGCGCTGTCACCTGACGACAAAGAACAGGACAAACCGAAAAGGGCGCATTCCGGGGACATTAGCCAGGCACGCACGACCGCACACTTCGTCACCTCGGCTGAGCTTTAAACAAACAGCGCAGTGGCCGTGCCCTCCTCTCGGGGCGGGGGAGTGAGAGAGTCATGACATGGCAACGGGGCGCTGATGACGGTGACAAGGCGACAACTCAGTGACTCGCCGGCCCCGCTCTGCGGAATTCACTTCGGGTTATTGGAGTTTAAGGCGCCCTCAAACAAGCAGCCAACCCCGGGCTGGCTCGGCTCGCCTCGCCTCGCTGCTCGTCACCGCCGATGCGCTGGCCCGTGTGTGCGCGTGCACGTGCGCGTCACGGCCGGGCACAGCGGCGAAGACCAAAAACGCCTTCGGACAGAACTTGACAAATGTAATCAAATAAAATTTGATAAAGAAACTCCGAAAACAAGAACATCAATCTTGAAGGCCAGAGACAGACATGGCAAGTTTGAAAAAGACCCTCGCGCCAAACTTTCAAAGCACGGGAAAGGCGCTATATAAACGTATTATTATTTCAAAAGGGTCAAAGCTAAACATACAGTAGAAAAGCACAAAGCACTGCAGAAGAAAGCAAAGGCAATCAAAATAAAGTTAAAACGTGGAAATAATAAAAACAAAAAGGGCCAGTGAAGAAGACGAGCGGCGCAGCCCTAAGGAGCTCTGTGCCCACTGTGGCCTCTCGTGGGTCACTTAATGGCGTCGTGTTGTCTGCCGTGATGGCAGGGGAAATGCGTATACAGTAATGGAGATCCCAAAGTCGTATGGGGGCTTCAATGGGGGCCAGAATAGGTGGTCTGTGACATGTCACTTGTGCCGCATAATCAACGTGTCCCCAAAATGGGGTCATCCAGGAACCGCAGGGCATTTTGTGGCACCTGTGGCTCAGCACCAGCCCATTGCAACATGAGACTGGGGGCTTCTGCAAGTTGGGTGAACCCCTCTGTGACGCACCACTGGCCCCCTCTTGCCGCCTGTCCGTCTGAGCGGCTCCTCTTCTTTTCTGGCCCGTTTGTCTGCCAGAGAAGGTGGTGGCCTTAACCCCACCGGCCCGAACATCCCACCTATCTGAGTAGGGTCTGTGTGTTGGAGACCCCACAACAGTACTTCCTTCCTCAGGAGAACCAAACCCCAGTTCCCCACATACTGGGACTGGACAAGCCTTCAGAACCAGAGTGCATCTCTGTCCACCCCAACTCTTCACAAAGGAACCCATTAGGGACAATGCCACCTTCTTAAATGGCTCCTGCACTGCTGGCACGGGACCTTCTGCCACTTCATCCCTGCGTTTCACTCCTGCAGGCACTCTGTGCACCCTCTGGCCCATCCCATGGTCTTCATCCACCCTCAATGACCAACCCCAGGATACTAGGACTATGACTCTTCCCACCCACTGGCACACTGAGGTTGGCAGTACCAGTCCTCACCCCTCTTGGCCCAGTGGCACAACACACAGAAGAGAGATTTACTGATCTTGACTTTGCAATGGGGGGCCTCGAGAGACTGAGTGAGGGTCCTGATAAAAACCAAAGAGCCAGGCCTTTAATGACATCTTGGGCTGTTTGGTGGTGTGGTGGGTTTGGCGACACACTGTGCCACTGCAGGCCCACCTCATGCCAGCTATTCAAATGGAGGCAAACTGGCACCTCAGAAAGCAAACTAAAGCCTTGCATGCCCACGTCTGAGGAGCCATGCCAAGGTGCTTTACCTGTTTAATATGGTGCCAGGTTGGCTGAGCCAGAGTTTGCTAGAAACATGACAAAGAAATTAACTTCATAAAATAAAAGTCTGGGACAACAGAAAGGCGCTATATAAAATGAAGAGTGCGCTGTATACCATACCGGCACATTCATAAGTGCTACATGGGCACACACAGAGCTGAAAGCCCCCCATTATAGCGCCTTTAGGTCGCACGTCATGGCTTCAGGATTTCCGGCTGACAAGCGCAGCTTTTGTTTCTTTTAAAATGTCACACTGGAGATGAAACGGAATCGCAGATCAGCAGACGTCACGTAGTGTGAAGGTGAAGACCCCCGGGGGGTCACAATTTGTGAAATCGCAGGGTGGGCCGCACGTCGTTTCTGCTCCAGCTGTTGGAGAAGCCGCTGAGCACAGGCCTGGCGATGGCTCAGCTGCCCCCCCCGCCCACCACCGATTAAATATTAATGGAAACAGTAGAGGAAAGGCTCATTAAAAATGAAAAGCGCACACCAAAGGCCTTTGTGCCCCAGCGGACCACCGCTGCCCCCGCTGCTCTTACAGGCATTGAAGAGCGAGAGGACATTGGCACGACGGCCAGGCGGCAAAGAGACAAGGAAAAGGAGCCGACGGGCAGCGGACCCCTGCCAATCCACAATGAGGGTGAACGTCACACGGAGTCACAGTTCAGGCTTTAGTGGCCGCTTACAAACACACACACGACGTCACCGGGATAGCAGGACTTGAGCAGACGTTGGACACAGCGAGAGGGAGGGACACAAGGTGACAGCTCTGACAAACAAATGTCACCGAGGCACCAATGCACTCCCCAGAGTCTCTCAGGGTCAGAGGGACACCAGGGACTTTACTGTAAGCTCCGAAGCCCCCCAAAGTAGAACAATCTGGACGTGCAAATCGGCCCGGGCTGACTGGGCAGATGACAATGACATGCAAGCTTCAGAGGCCCCTTCTTCAGGGAAGGAGACACTTGGCTTCCCCTTCTATGGCATCCATAAGCCCCTCACTCTGCCACTAAGAATCAACCGAGCAGCAGGGTGGTGCGGCCCACAGACCCCCGGATCCTCCTCCTTACGCAGGTTTCGGAAAGGACACCCTGGATGAGCCCGGGCACTCACCAGTCCTCATCACTCTACCTTGGCCTTGGACTGATGCCCTGTGTGTGCACCTTGGAGTGAGGAGACACCGGCGGGCGTCTGTACGAAGTCCGCCTCACCTTCGATCTCCATGGCCCCCTCTAGTCGTCAGCCCAGTTGTTCTCCGCCAGACCTTCTCTGGTGCTGCTTTGTCTTTCTGTAAGATGGTGGCCAATCCTCCACACGTAGGGGGCGCTACATCACCTAACATCTCCCACCGGCCCCAGCGTGTTTGCCCACACGTAACCTCCAAGTCTCGTTCGTTTGACTAGTGTGATTGCTGAATGTGCCCTGGCCGGCTTAGAAGGGGTGTTTGGTGGCATCGCTGAATGTGCCCGAGCGCCAAGAACAGACGTGACAAGTCAGACGGTGAGGGTCTCAATCGAGGTTTGTCACCTCACAACTGAACGTGAATTTAAGTTGGCAAGAAAAGATGTAAATCACTCGTCACCAAGCAGCACGCGGCGCCACACACTGAGTAAACCTGTAAGGGGGGGGAGAGTGTCCCCCTGCCACACACAAAACCCCTTTGACTTGCCGGCTGCCATGATCTTGGTCACAACGTCATGCCTGAAGTGTGCCCGTTAAGCACCATGGGACTGGGGCGATCACACGTGGGCACAGAACTGAACAAACGGGCCAGTGGGAGCCCACCCTCGGTGGTCCTCTTGGGTTTTACCAATCAATCACGACAAGAGCCAAGCATTCCAAAGATACAAAGAGGCCCACGGCAGACGTGACATGCGAGAAAATCCCAATAAGGACCGCGTGGCACATCTGGAGGAACGTAATGCAGCGGCGGAATCGGTCGAGTGGACCCCCGCTTGCTTCTATTCGACTGTCTGTGAGGTCGTCGAGGTGACGTGCCTGTCACGTGTGCGCAGTACGGCGAGATTCAGACTGGGATGTGCAACACCGCCATCAGGGGGTCCGCCATCAGGGGGTCCGCCTTCCTTACCTGAAACGCCTCCAGCAGCGTCAGTACACGGACAGGCCGGCCGGCCGGCGCTGCTCTCCCGATGGCCCCTGCACACGCTTCATAGAACAAGCAGCCCCCCGAAATCAGTGGAAAAGCAAATCTCTTTATTTGAGACACGACAGCAGAGAGACGGCAACACGAGCGAGCGCACAACAAAGGACAACATGGCCGGCCTCTGCCTACTTGTAGAACTCGTGCTCCTGCTCGTCCTTCTTGATGACCGTCTTGTAGGCCTTCTCAAAGTCTTTGGCCAGCACGATGTACCTGTTCTCTCGGACCGCCAGCATGCCGGCCTGTGGGGTCAAGTCAGAAGACATCAGGAGTTACGTAGTGCAGAAATGAAGCAGACCCCAAAGAAGGGACCACCGTAAGGGGGAGGGGGTCTGAAAATAAAGTAGGAGCACAAACGCCAACACACCACGGTGTAACCACGGCAGCTTGGAGTTGTGGGAGGAAAACAGGGAGGGGGGTTGTTGGGGGGTCTCAAGAACCCCCCCCCCGACAGAGAAAGCATGCAGGTTCAATGTGGACCACAGCTGGGTGGGAGATTTGAACCCAGACATGAGCGAGACCACCATGTGACACTTCAGCAGATGCTGGGCACGTGGACACCTCAAGGGGGCACAGACTGTACTGAGGAAGAGAGAGGGGGCAAAAAGAGCAGAACAAAGACGGCGACCATACCTCCTGGCAGATGGAGTTGATGTCCGCCCCCGATATTTTGTCTGGTCGAGCAACATCTGAAGATGGCGTTGAGGAAAATTCAACAAGTCCACAAGAAAGAACACCAGGTAGCCCTGCCAGCTGCTGAGGGGCACGGCCAACCGCGGTGGGCCATTTCAGGGCTGCCGTCAGCAGAGAGGTTCATTTTGTCACAAACTGCTGTGGCACCTCACTGACATTTAGGAGTGCGGGTCCACTGATACTCAGAGCTTGGATCATAAAAAGTGTGGAGTAGAACTCGAGGGATGTTAGGGTGGCACAAGTGAGACCAGTGCAGAGTGCCGTGTGTGGCACATCAACCAGGGGCATCATGGGACTGTGACAGCCTCAGAACAGACGTGAACCTGTTTAGTCTGAGCAGAAGTCCTAATCTGGGGCTTTGGGACCCTCCAGGGATTGGTCAAGAAGACCCAGCTGACTAATCGGTGAAGGACAAGCGCATTGAGGGCTGAAGCCAGGAGGTGGCACGTCTGGACACCAAGGAATCGAAAAACAAACTAGCAAGTCGTGGAGTTGAAGACGAAGTCTCAACCACCTTTAATGGGGACCTGGATGAGCTCTTTGGTACAAGGGGGGTGTTAGCCGTCCAGGAACGAGGGCTTGGCGGAGTGTGCAGTGGTTCAGACCACTCAAAAAGACTCATGGGAACGACGAGTGGGCCGAAGTCAGATGGTATCAGTTTAAACCGGGCATTCATGGATACCCTTTTGAGGTTTATCTCAGGCAGACCACCACCCTGACCGGGGTCCGCTTCGGTTAGAGATGCACGCTCAGAACAGACTCACAGTGCTGCACCCTCTGGCCCACTACAGTCGCCGTCTCCGCCAAAGCACGTCGCTGAGCCCATTGAACGTTGGCAGCCCAGAAATGTGACTTTGGGGCTGGGCTGCCTGCAGTGAGGCCCACAACTAGTGGCGTTCATTCATCTTAAGGGCTACTGTGGCACCGCTGACGCTCAATGTCCTCTCTTTTAGAATACGGAGGCATGTTGTGCGACTGCGTAATGAGCCCCGAGTGTCCCGCCTGTACCAGGTAAGCGCCACGCATTTCCAAAGTCCCACTGACTGATAAGCTTGAACCCCCAACCGCAGTGGACGTGTCCGCCTTGACTTCCCTTTACCAGTAAAAGGCAGACATGTTTTAAATGTGCGATCAGGAGATGGGAGCACAAGTCTAACTGGAGCCAAAGTTCACAACCCAAACGGACGTCCAGTCCTCTCGTTGGCTGAAGTCCAATCAGAAGCCACGAAGCACAACACGGAAAACGGAAGCAAACACTCGGCACTTTGGGAAGTCTAAATAACCAAAAAGCAAAGACAAATAAAACGCACTCCTGCGTGACCCGAGAGTGCACGGCGGTGACCTTTAATAATATCGTCACACAGCCGATGACACTCCCGGTGAGTAACCATCACAACGGAGCTGCAAGTACCAAAATGTGGCCACGGCGCACAAAATACAAGATGGCACAGGACAAAAAAAAGAAACAAATATCCTCAGAAAACGTCACTCACATTCGTAAAGAGCCGAATCAGACTCCGCACGTGTCAAGGCCTTTACAGCAAAACAAAAACTAAAATGAAATTAAAAAACAAGAAACCAGAGCAGGACGCACCGTCTGTCCCACCGCAGAGCCAATGGCGCCATCTGCTGGACGGACATGTTAACTGCAGCCACTCGGTGCACCAACCGTACTGATGGGCACATACCGCAGGACTTGCAATGTTTGCTCAAACGCTGGGCACAGCGTGGCGTTCTCATTTATAAAGGAGTGTCATACCCATGTGAATGAAGCGCTAAGCCCGTCTGCTTTCCCAACCACACTTGCGCATGACAGGTTAAAGGATACAGTCTTCCAGATCGACCTCCTCAGACAGGTTCATCTTGCTCGTGATAGTAGAGAAGACTAAACGCTTTTGGCGTCGGTCAGGAAGTGGGAACTCAATTTTCCTGTCCAGTCGCCCCGGTCTGAGCAGTGCAGGGTCCAGAGTGTCAGCTCGGTTGGTGGCCATGATAACCTGAAAGACAAAGAGGCCTTCAGAGCAGTCAAGCAAAAGACGTCATAACGGCTCATGGAGGCCAGAAAGAGCTGAAGACGACACAACAGCAGCAGGGAAACATCTGAAATGAACCCGTAATGGAGACGAGGCGTCTAAACGGGGGGCACACAAACACCAGAATAATGAAACTGCTTGGAGACCGAACAGAGTACAAATATTGGTATGTTAAGCAAGACCACCTTTGGAAAAATATTATTAATACCACCTCATTTGAGCACCGTGATGCAACAATGGCTGCTTCAATGAACGGCTGTTCAGGTATCACTCAGAGCTGGCCCGTCCTGTGCCCGCATCAGGTTACGCGACTCTTCTAGCAATTCCCACTCGTGGCCTAATCTAAGCAGCGAGCCCCCCGTGAAGGCCAGTTGTCCACTCCAGCTAGCCTGTGACTGCCCAGGAGGTGGGCCTACCAAGGCAGCAATCGGCGCAAGACTTCATGAATGTAAAATCAGAGAGGGCACCCCAATGGCGAGCCTCAAAAACATGAAGGCAGGATTGGTAGAAATCGCCTAAAGGCGGCGGCCTGCCCAGTCCTGGGCCAATCCTGAAACAAAGACCAACGTGTGTCAGAATGAAGAGTGGAGCGACGGCTCACGGTCTGAAGTGCCCCACATGTGAACCCCGGACGAGGCAGTGCCATGGCATGGCCACATGCGACCGGGTCACCGGTGATAATATGACTGCAACAGAAAGAGGACGGGCCACCAGGCCAGACTACCTCCTCCGGTTCGGCCGACAGGACAGACAGACAGAGTGGCCACAAGCACTTTCAAGGCCACACGTCTGACCTGAACCCATTTCACTTACCGAAGACCAACGAGCAAGAACGCCTGGCAAAACATCACTAGGGTGGCACATCAGTATTCAGTGACATCCACGTGTCCCACTGGCCCAGTGATCGTCACATTTATGTCCAATTAGTGAAAATGGAGGGGCAACGTATCCAAATGGCGGTCACTCCTAAACGGCTTGTATATTATTTGTGATAGTCGCCCTGAATTCAAACTGCAGTTCTGCACTTCAATTGCGTCTTGATGGCTTAATGTGAAATGCTGTGCTGGACTACACGGCCAAAATGACTGCCAGAGGCGAGTTATGAACCTGAGCTGGGGAACCTCCAGGCTGAATGTGGCTGCAGGACAGTCGGGCCCACCCCACCAGGCAACTCCGTATTAGCTTTACCTTCTCGTATACGAAATACAGGGCAAGTATTGTAATCGTCCGAAAACTCAAAGTCGAGATTTTGATGAATTTCAACGTTTTAGACCACCAGCAGTCTGAAGACACCATTTTTAGAATTGTGTCTGTGTGTATAAACACGATAACGTGAGGACGCTTTCACTTCCGTCAACCACATTTTGCATAGCAGTATTGGGTTACAAACGTAGATTTCTATCAAGTTTTCCAGCACGTCTGCTAACCGCTGCAGAGTCCGATTTCTTCAGCTTTACTTTTCTAATAATTGTTCAAAAGGTTATGAATTTGTTGTTGATGGTTCTTTAACGTACGTTATTTAAAAATATAATCCTTATCTTGTGGTTTACTCCTCAAATATCCATCCCCATATCTGAGCAAATGAGAAAGTCGAGGGGAGAGCACAAAAACAGTAACAAACAGTATAGACGGGAATTATTTTCTCCCTCAAATTAAACAGAACGATCTCGCTTCCACCAGTCCACCTCATGCTGCGCCGTTTCTCTGTAGGCCGTCAGTGTTAACCTCCTCAGCCCGCGTCCGTCTTATTTTCCAACTTCGTGGGGGCTTCTTGCCGCTAGCTTAGCTTCACGCAGGGGTCTCCTGATTGTAACTTGGTGCTCTCAGGTGACCTTCGACCTTGTCTGGTCCTGGTGGCGATGGCCACTGGCCGAGTCTTTGCCGTTTTGGCTGTTCTCAATCCACTCCAATGGTCCGTTCTCTTCCACGTCTTTCAGGTTTTGGGTGCCATCTGTGATCATGTTAGCTGAGCACTTTTTACGCTGTCCCCTCTCCTGTCACTTTTATAATCCAAGGTCACTGTTGTTCTGAACAATGTCTGCAGTGACCCATTTAACTCTGACCAGCAGGTACCACCCTTTGCTGCCTTCCTTTCTTAAATGAGGGCCGTAACTGACGCAGAATGAATGACCTCACTAATTCAGCTCCACCCTGCTGTAATTTTGAATTAATAATTCAGTTGCACAGAACCAGCGGCGCGGCACACGTCATGACTGCTGGTTTTCTACTAGTCTACAACACCAACTAGTAAACTACCGTACGTATTCGCGTATACATCGGGTCTTGAAACCTGAAAAACCGATCAGAAAAATCAGACCTGACTTATACGTCCGTTCAAAAACATGACACTTAATTGTTTCTTTTTTGTTTTCCATCTTCTCGCCTCCTCCAATCTCTCATCAGTTTCTCAGACGCATTGAATTTTGTTGCAGCAGCGCAGTTACCGATTTCTTTTACCACTTCAACGACATTTAATTTAAAACCAGCTTCATATTTTCTTCTGATCGAACGCTCCATCGTAGATAAGGGATGCTCTTACGATAAAGGTGTTTGAGGGGAGTGGGATACAAAAACACAAATCTGTGCAAACGTCACTTCAGAACAGTTTAGTTATTACCGTGTGATCACGTTGGCACAATACATAGAAAACAAGGGCTGTGTGCCCCGTGGTGACTCTCTCAGGTGGGCAGGCGTTAGCATATCGTAACCTCTTGGACCAATAGCGGGAGTCTTCTGCATCTGACTTATACGACTGACATTATAAAATACTGGAAATTATACATTAAATTCAAGGCCCGACTTATCCGCGGGAGAACTTAAACGCGATTGCCACGTAGAAATAGAATGTCTACCAAACACAGGGACTGGTCAGGTAGGTTGGTGACGTCGGACTGCTTTTATTCAGGCTTATCTTTTTATTCATTTATTTTCGAGGCTTCAGAGTGGAAGACAGGTTTATAAAAAAAGATGTGAAAATGCTCATATGGATGGAGAAATTAGAAAACAAACCGCATCTGTGGCCAAGTGGGCTAAGTGACTCTGTGAATGAATGTGAGGGCCCTGTGCCCCCCGGCCATCCCGAGGCAGTGTGGCACAGCAAGCAGTTAAGGCTTTGCTCCTGACACTCTGTGCCCCCTCAGGAACTCCCTTCACCTGCCTGCCTGCCTGCCTAAAAGTGTAACCAGCCGTGACTCTCAACCCTGGACAAGAATACGTCACAAATACATTTCAAGTGTCATACAGAAAGCACATGGTGGCCGAGGCGGGCTTCATTCTTCCTTACCTTTACGTTAACGTTTTGGTCAAAGCCGTCCATCTGATTGAGAAGCTCTAAAAGTATTCGCTGGACTTCTCGGTCAGCTGTAAGAAGCCACACATCAAACAGTTAATGGGAGTGCGAACGAGGAGCAGGAGAACAATTTAAAAATCAAGGAGATCAGCAGATTGTGAAAGTGGGGCAAGGCGTTCCATTAAAAAACAGAAATTAACCAACAGAAAGCACTTCTGACTCACTGCTTGCTTGTGTGAGGAGAAAAAAAATGAATAAAGACGCCTTTTATCTTCTACATGATGGTTTCCTAGGCAATAAATAACCCCCTAAGAACACTTGAAGGCCAAACGCGCTTCATCTTCATAGCCGAGTAATTCCTCAGGCACACATTAGAATTCAATGCAATTAAAATGACTCCTCCAATCCTCAAATGGACCGAGAATCTTTAAAGGTGTCTTCAATGAGCTTCTCACGGCTTCAAGTTAACCATAAAGCTAAAACCGTAATGCATTTTGAAAACGTGGCAGCTCACACGAGATCACTACGAGCATGCCTGTCATCATGACATGTGTGTCCTGACAGCCAAAGGCGCATTTCTCGTCTCGCAATGATTTCTGCTGCATGAGAAGTTAGAAATTGTGCTGCTGTGCGCTTGATGGGTATTTTGTGCTTTAATTTGTCCCCCTGTGACCCAGCCAGGATTTCTATAAAGAAGCCACACACGTGACATTCCAGCACCACAATGAGCAGACGTGTTTGACGTTCCACGAAAAACAAACGCAAGGCAAAGTTTAAACAAGCTGGAGCCATCGGCACAGTTCAGTGATCTTAATGTGTACCTCCTGTCTGCGCGTCGAATCGTTTAGTGGCAATAGCGTCAATCTCATCGATGAAGATGATGGCCGGTGCATTCTCTTTGGCCAGTCTGAAGACATCTCGGACCATGCGAGGCCCTTCACCCAGGTATTTCTGGACAAATTCCGAGCCGACCACCCTGATGAAGGCCGCTACAGGAAAGAAAGAAAAAAAAAGACACACAGTGACAAGCAAGGCCACATTTCATAAAACGCGTGTCTAACAAAAAAGGCGATGAAAAGTCACAGAGACGGACAAACTCACCCGTCGTGTGATGTGCAACTGCTTTAGCCAGCATTGTTTTGCCACAACCAGGGGGTCCGTACATCAACACTCCTCGTGGGGGATCAATTCCAATCTGAGGTGGGAGAGGACAGGCAACGTGAATGAAGATTACTCTTGCAAATGCATTTCAAGAGGACTATGAATAGAAACGGCGAGATATTTAAAACATTTAAGGTGTAACACATTCTACACCATTATACGGCCAAAAGCCACGCTCCAGTATTAACACTGCAATGCCAATGTGGCCATTTTCGGAATGTCACTTTCAGGCACCGCATTTTCAAAACTGCAAGCAGGCCACTGGGCAAAGGCAGCAAAGGAAGTTGGGCAGCGCATGGAACGGGTGGTCTCTGGAGCAAGGACACGAGTCGAACATCCTGAGCGCTCCCCGGGCAAACCAAATGGAGTTTTACAGAGAAGCGGAATGTGCGCCATGCCAGAAGAGAAGCGGCACTGTGCCGAGCGCGCCTGTGGAGACATGGAGCCATGTGACTGAGTCACTGGTAATGGCCTCGTGCGGCTGCTTCAGCACTTAGACACTGCAGCTTGGCTTTCTTTCCTTTTAATATTTCTTGGTTAGGGGGGCACAATGGACTGAGTTCATTACCAAATAGTCCACCAGATGAGAGCAGTCAGCAGGATTAACACACATCTTGGCACTGCACTGGCACGTAGCGTTGCTCCGTAACTTTACTTGTGTTTCCCGCGTGTACTGCGCACCTAAAATTAGTTGGAATGCCCAGCACAACCGCAGGTGCCAACATACCTGAATTAGCTTTAAACCAAATCACACTTGCAGTTGGCATATCAAGGAGTTTTTATTATACGACAAACCAAAAGGGACAGGTGGGACGTCTAGACTTGGGACTCCTGCCTACTAAAGCACTGGAGACTTGGGGGGGGCTGAAGTCGGTTAAGAATTTCATAATTCTGATGCCACAACAGAAGAAGGCACTCCAAGACCACAACTTTGACTTGACAGACCCTGTTGTGAAAAATGTGTGGGGCCTTCTGCTCGTCCTCGCTGTCAATGCTCCATTTTATGTAGGATTTTGAACATCTGATACTTTGCGCTCACCCTTTGCACAACGCCAGTCTGACGACGCATGCCGTTAACTGTGCCACACAAAGTTAAGGCTGATGGTCTGATTCCTGGTCCTCTGCTCAGGTCATCTGGTGATGACACCAAATCTCCATCACTCTTCTCATGGGTCGCTCTGAGCTGGTGGAGCCTCGCCGTGTTTAAGAGGCGTCTGAAGACTTTTGTTCTGTGAACGTCGGGCTAACTGGGAAGGACTTGGATAGCAGCTGGGAACTGCGACTCACCTTGGGGCGTCTCATTCGCTTTTGAGATCTTCACTTGTGGTGGTCACTCGTGCCCCGTAACTCCTGCTTCACCCCAGTGCCCAGGCTGACATCTACCTGAATATGAGTTGCTTTACATAAAAATGTCTGCTAAGGGAAGACACGTAAACGACTCCAAATGTAAAAAAGGGGCACCTGCTTGTAGAGTTCAAAGTGAGTCAATGGAAGCTCCACAGCTTCTCGGACTTCTTGTTTCTGGATGTCCATCCCTCCTATGTCAGAGTACATCACATCTGGCTTCTGGTCTGTAAAATAAGAGACACATTTGATTTGATTTTAGGTGATAAAGATGCAGATTTAATAATTTAGGGTAACCTCAACCTTTGTCACCTCAGTGTCACACCCCGCTCTGTCTTTCTGTTCTCTAGGGTGAGTATTGTCACATAACTTTGAACTTCACTCTGCTTTGTACAAATATGCTGACCAGCATGTAACACGTCACCAGTCTCCAGCGCCATCACCAGCGAGCAGAAGTAGCTCACCTCAAAATGTCAGACAGACGACTCTACAAGGGGGTCCCAAAAATGTCATGGTGTCGGTCAACAGCACAGGAGTAGGGTGCAGGTCTCAAATATACCGCTAGGGCCCTGGTTAGTCGGTCTGCCAACTGGCATTGTGTCGCGTGCATTGAGTGCATATTTAGGGCGTTTATCCTACAACTGTGTATGTGACTTTCCTTAAGCCGCCATGGCAGACTTTCAATACACACCGATGATGGTGCTTGTCAACATCGATGGACTCAGCCATTAAGAGTTTGATCCCAGCGGAGAGACTGACAAGCAGAGACGTTACATTAAACTGTTGAGGCGTCTATCGGAAAACATCAGGAAATAAACAAATGTCCAGAGAAGTGGCAGAAAAAACTGAATTCTGCTCACTCCGTCTTGAGTTTCTGACCCCAAAACCACATGCACCCTTCATATTCACCAGATCTCACTCCTTGTGGCTTCTTCTTGTTCGATAAATTAAAACTGAAGATTTGCTACCATGTAAGAAGGTAAGGGATAAAAACACAAAAAACACAGCAGACCTTAAACATGGCAGCAGAAAAGGATTATGGGAAGTGGGAGAAGCACTGGGACAAGTGCACTGCATCTGGAGGACAGCACACTTTCAAGGTGACCAAAAGGGAAGTGCTTGAAGTTTTATAATAAAGGCTTTTCAGTTTTAACAGTTAAAGGGATGTCCGGGTCCTCCTTGCATAACCGATAAACAAATTAAGAGGGTGACTGACGTCAAACGTACAGAGAACGGTGAAACTCTCCAGCGCCATGATGGCAAAGTAAGACTGGCATCTCCAGACTTCCGTCAAACTGCAGGAAATTCACATTCTCACAGACAGACTGACAGACAGACAGACAGACAGATGGCAGGATTAGACAGACAGACAGATTTCTGGAAACACCTCACCGGAGGTCAACATCATGATGCTGCTGTCCGCTTCAGGGGGCAACACGTCCACCAGGGCATTGCTGTGTTTGTGGAGGGCCACAGACGCATTGGGCTTCAGAAGCTCCCGATCGATGGTGCTCAGGATGCGTACGTAGTAATTCGAACCTGACAAGACAACAGGAAAAGAGAGCATTAATTAAATTAAAGAGAGACCCGAATGAACCAAAGACGAGCCAGTGGCGCTGCTCAGCAGGACATGGCAGCTTTAATCCATAATGAAAAACGGCGAATATCAAAGAAGCTGAAGACGCCATTTCTCAGGCACAGCTTAAAGCTGGGAAAGGTGAAAGAAAAAATGACTAAGAAAAGCACAGAAACAGAAAGCATCAAAGTCTTGCCGTTTTCGTTTGATTTAATTAATGGCTGCCTGCCCAATACCTCCATGATGACCAGTTCTTAGAGTTAGGCGAGAATCCACAGAATTGTATTCCATGCTGGTTGGTTTGTGACATAATAAATATAAGGGACTCTGCTCTGTCGGGCCCTTAACCTGCAATTGCGGAGCGCTTTGAGAAAAGGAGAAAAGTGCTATATAAATGTAAAGAATTATCATCATCATTATTATTATTATAATGAACTAAAGCAAAAACCAAAACCCAAAGCCAGGCTCTTGTAGAATTACTGTGAATGACTGAGCAGCCACGGGGCGTTAACTCATTAAGACGCACATAGCAAAGACAAGCAGAGCGTAAAATTCAACCAACATACGCCCAGCCAAGTTAAATATCAAGGAGCGTTTAACACAAAACGGTTTCAATAAGGTGTGACAAGTAACAAATGAAAGACACACACGGTCACTGCAAGGAGTCCTGAAGAAAGCACCAGTCGTATCGATGGCACGGCCCTGCAGCAATGGTAGAAGCTGCAGAAAAGTACGACAAGTCCTCCTTACTCAGGGATTATGCAATAAACCACAAACTACAAGACAATAAAACAGCAAATCACACAAAACGAGAGAAACAGACAAGACATGCAGGTGAGCCCAGCAGCCACACACTTTGCCCAAAGGACTGACGAGCAGAGAATTAGAGAAGGCCGACACAAATCAGGAGTGAAAACAGAGGACATACTGTGGGGTTAAGGCCTCGTCATGTTACACGACTTGTTCGGTGACGTAATTAGTGACCTGGGGGCAGCCAGGACACGTTCAAGGAGGCTCTTCTAAGTTACTGGAGCGGCTGATTCTGATTTTTTTGTTCCCCTGTTTATCCCTTTAAAAACTTTTCACATTCAGTTCCTGCATAACCAGGGCCACAGAACCTTATGTCGCGTATTCAAGTGTATTTTCATAATTAAACTGGTGCTCACTGTTCATAATTCTGAAGGCTTATTGTTAACATACTAAAATACATACAATTTCCTTAAAATATATACTTTAACTAATAAAATATGTACAAAATGATATTCATTCATCTCTCTCTCTCTATATAACCCAACGTACGTGTGTCTGTCTGTTCGCTTTTAACGGACTGAGATTAGGTGTTTTTTTTTCTCTCTCTAATTTGCTTGAACCTTCCGGTTGATTTTTCGACTTCTCTCATTGTGCTCAGTATCAGAGTTCAGTTGTGGCACCAATTAATTGGCGTGAATCCGACAGAGGCTGCGATTTGGACGTTTCCCTCAGGAGTGAGAAGGGTCCGGCTGCAGCCACTGTAAGGTGTTGAGCTCCACAGCAGGCAGAGACACGTGACCTGCACAGATACGCTGGACGCCATGCAAGTGGATCGTAAAGCTTGGGACAGAGTCCTTCATCTACAAACGTGCTGTCAGTAATTCTAGTAATCAACTAGTCCGCTTACACTCATCGTGTTGGCACTTTGTATGCGTTACAACATGGAAATGTTTTAAACAAAGGCCATTTTTAAACTTGTTTTTTTGTATCGTGCTCCATGGCAGAGAAACACACACAGATATGTTTGTTTCCTGGCCCAGGTTTAAGTAAGAGAGCTTCTGTGAGCGACATGACAAATAGAGTCTCTAAACCGCATTTTGCATTAGAATAGGATTTATTGTTGGCATATAGCGGTCAGTTTCAAATGTATTTGCTCTTTTTTGCTTCTTATTGAACAAATTCCCTTCACTACTTCTCACTATCTGTAACATCAGCGTACATTGTTCCATTTACTGCATATTGCACTTTATTCAGGTCTCTCATTCCACCGGCATCAACATTGTAAAGTTCTTCCCAAAGAGATTTATATATTTATACATACTTCTACTCTCCACTGCTTTTGTATTGCCCAGTTTTTAGCTAGCCTTTGTTAAACTGCATGTCAATACGTAGAGTACTGTGCAAAAGTTTTACTACTGTACGAATGTCACAAATAAAAGTTTCTTTTTGTTAAGGCTTTTCTCCCCAAATCTTCATTTGGTTCTTTCATGTTATGCTGTTAAATCGTCATCACGAAGCACGATAGTTTTAAACAGTAATTGTTACCAGCGTGACACCGAGAATTCACTAGGACGTGCCGAGTGTAACGTGTTATTTCAGCTAAAACCTGAGCTGGTTTCTATGTTTTTTTTTTTTACATCCAAAATGTATTCGACCTCAACATTTCATCTTAATCTGTTGTCTTGTACATTTTCTCTGCTCCCTCAATGTGGTCAGTGAATTAAAAGTCTCAGCACTTTGAAGCACACAGCATAACGTAGCAGGAGAATACAGCAGTTCAAATGTGTATATGGGGTGTATCTGCTTTTCTCGGCTTTAGATGCACATTTCAACGGCAGCACTGCAGGAATGCACAACGTGTTCTCTTTCACTGCCCTCGGTGCCCCCCACTTTCAGGGCAAAGATCGAGGAACATAGAAATGGACACATCAAACAAGCTTTGCCTTTCAAAGGTATGTTGGTATTAAATACAGTTTCTAGTTCAATGCACTTCTGCAGTCTCTTCGTTGATTTAAAAGTTGCTATTCACATTGGACAGTTCAGTGCATTCATCAGCAAGAAAACGCTGGTGTTTTTATTAAATATATTTTCCTTTCCTGCTCACCACATTGCTTGATGGCACTTGTGATCCATACCCTTTTACTTTCATTATTTTATTTGTTTTTGTTAACATGTACACTCTGATTGTTAGATAAATTGATTGCATTCTATGTATGTAACTACATTTAAATGACATGCGTTTTGTTCTCTCTAACAGACAAAATCATATGACGGTGCAGGCTGCCATGTAGGACACAAGGCCACTTTCACCGCCCTGTCTGTAACAGGACAATGATACGGCGTGGGGACATGACAAGGCATTTATTGTTATGTCACATTCTTCAATGCCAAGTCAGCCACCACTGTCAGGACTGCTCCCCGCCAATGTCCTCCGTGTCCAGTGTCTAAACAGTCTTTGGTAGAACATTCATATGCTCTACCCTCTGTGCTGAATGAAACGGTGGCTTATGGGAAGTCAATAAAAATGAAACGCCCTCCCTGTGCCCTTAGTCTTCTTAAACAGAACCTCAAGGCTCACAAGATGAGGAGGCATTCAAACCCTGGCCTGTCATCTGCAGCGTGTTTGTGTAGACGACACTACCGGCTTATTTGCTGTGCAGAGAACTGGCCAGGGGTTTTCTGTGCCAGTTCAAGTTCAGATCTCTCAATGTCAGATGGGAGTTGGACGAATGTCAGCAATATCAGTTGCTGGCTCAGCGGGGCGGACTAGGCTACAGTTTATGGGAGCACATGCGCTCACTAGATTACTGTAGAGAAACTGTGAACGAGGCATTTCTTCAAGAAGCTATCTTGATGGAAATGGTGCTCCTATAATTCTTTGGCGAGGCCAAGGCTGCGGCATGCGTAAGGAGACAGAAAGCTGCCCAGATGACACATGTTCCACTTTGTGCGAGAGTAGATTTTGGTGGAACCTCCTCACAGACATGTTTCTCTGTACTTGAGCCTGAAATGCACAGTTTCTGTCGTCTTGGCAGAATATTTGTGACTTACAATGCTCAGAGGAATACCTGGCATTGTGCTTGTGCAAAGCCCCTCATAAAAGCACTGCTAAATGGCATCTCTTCCAGTCAAATGTGCCACTATCATCAGGCCCCCCATCACTGATGTAACAGCACTGTTTGTACTTGTAACTTTAAAATTAAAAGCTGACAGTTGATATTAACAGTAATGTATTACCTTGTAATCAGGAAGATATTGTCATATTTTTATACATTTTACGCATTAAAACACACTGTTAATTAGAACTACGTTTATTTCTCAGCAACATCAACAGTACCAAGAACGCAATTTAGTTTTCGCCGTCCAAGTTGATTGTTCTTAATTTATCTACTTTAAGTACATCCTCTATTTTTTAAACCTTTTATTCCAATATATTGCAATACAGGATACAACACAAAAACAACATTTGGTGTGCGACGTAACTGAGCTCAAACTTGAAGCCACGTGTTTCCGCCTACAGTGGAGCTCAACACCTTACAGTGGCTGCAGCCAGATGTGTCAGGAGCAGGGAGCTGGGCAGGACCTCCTCACTCCTGCGCCAGCCTCCGTCCGAGTCGCCTCCACTTAGCTAGCGACTCCCGTTTGCTCAGCAAACGTCACCATCTACAGATTGTTAAGGAGTAACGTTTGACGTTTTCGAGAGAGATAGCAGAGCTCCGTGTGTTTCAGGGGGTAGCTGCGGATTGGCAGAGATACCAGGGCCACACGCTCTTCTCCCCACGCAGGGTGCTCTCCCGTCAGAGCTGAACACCATCAGACACAGTGCCAGCGTCTGACGTCAGGCTATGCCCACCTTCCGCTTGACCAGAGGTGCCTTGCCAACTTTCGACATTTTTGGCAAAGAGATCACAGTTGCATTCTCACCCCGATAGCAAAACCAAACATGTTGGATATCAAGAGGCCCTCGGCCATGAAAGCTATCAATATCAATTCTTCTCAATACAAATGATTATATTTTTGTATTGATTTTTAAAGTTTGTCTTGTTTCACTACTATGTGAGCGGAGCTGCGGGGGTCTGCTAGATGTGGCATAAAAGAAAGTAAAATGCTTCACCTAATTACAAGCTGTCATATTGTTTCTTCGTGCCGCTCCCAAGCCCACACAAATGGCGAGGATTACGTCACAAAGGGCACTGGGTGTAAAATTGTGCTCAATCAATATGCAGACCAAACTGTGCTGTGGCGTGAAGGCTGAAACACCAACCCGCTGCTCTTTGTTTACACTGCAGGACGTTCACCGCTGGCCAACTACCGTATTACCTCACGTAGACGAGCACTGCAACTAAATCACCGCAAAGCTCCAAAAAGCAGGGGCTGAAAATACCGGTTTTGGTGATCGGCCTTTTTACCGATCATTGATCGTCTTATTTGAGTGAAAATCGTCTGCTTCTGATCAGTGGCCCATCCCCAATAGCCAGCTACTCGGACCTACTGCTATGTGACAGGTTTGAGTGTGACCGCCAACAACCAATGAGCGCTCACCAGAAGTGCATTGTAAGGAACGGGATGGACACACCGGCGTTTCAGACCCCCCAACCTGCAGAGAGCCTCGTTTGTCTGGCGTCTCGTGTTTCACGTACCAAGACAGAATGGAGAGGGCTGGAAAGGGCCGAGGCTGTGACCGGACCCACCTGTGAGGCCTTCATGCAGGGATGAGACTGAAATACTCTGGAAACATCAAACTGTGCTGAACCGTCGTCACTGCAGGATAGGCGTGCAGGCGACGGCAAAAACCAAAGAATCATCTGAATCGTTACAGAGGGACCAGGACAACACTGAAATTGAAGCCAAGTGTCATATCACACGAGCCCTGCCAGTTGTTATAGGCGAAGAAGATGGACTCCTCACTAAGCACGTTCAGACCGTGGACAGAAGCCGTTAAGAGGGCGAATAGGATGGTAGGTTAGGCTCAGGTCTCAAAGTGTGGAGATTACTCTTAAGCTCACTGGTAAGGCCTCACCTGGACTGCTGTGGGCAGCTTTGGCCTCCACATTACATAAAAGACAAAGGACCACCACAGCAAGTCCAGAGAAGAGCGACCAGGATGATTCAGAACTAAGGAGGAACGCCTGGAGGAGCAGTTTAACAAAATGGAGAGGACTAGAAGAAGGAGACCTGAGCGAACAGTTCAGAACGTCAAAGTCAGTTAGCACGGCAGACCCCGGCTCTTACTTTATATTCAGCTCTGTAATAAGAACAACCAGATTGTTCTGCACAAACTTTTGAAAGTTTTTCTTCACACACAGAACCATAAAACAGGCTGATGAGGTGACCAGGAAGTGTGGTAGAAAGTGGCAGTTGGGGGCTCGATGTTATGGTAGAAAAATTAGGCAAATAGTGCTGGGGGTCTTTGTTAGGTGCAGTGAAAACTGTTCAAATGTCCTCAAATCTTACTAGAGCTTTACTCTGACTTTATATACAGTGTGACATGCAGTCGGGGGGCTTGCCTGACCGCCTCTACACTGGGAGGACTGGGGGTTGCGAGCATATCCAGACCGCTAGTGCCTTGGACTCCCAAAGGGCTTCATGGGAAGTGCAGTCTGGTGCAGCCCTGTTGGGTTCCATAGACGCCACTGCGGCTGCGGCTGAGCCCCTCGTTAAAGCACTTCTGTCACATGTGGGACTGCTGCCTTATAAAAGGAGCCAGAAATTAAGGATGAAAGAGGACGAAGCTTAAAGAAAGAAAGAAAAAAAAAAAAAAAAGAAGGTAAAGAAAAAAAAAAAGAAGATGGTAGATTTTGGGCCGCACTGGCGTTTGCCACGGGTGCTGAACTTATGCATCCTGCGTCTGTCTGTGTCGGGTTAGGGTGGCAGGAGCGCCCTCTGCAGGCCACAATGGGAACAAAGCTGAATTTTAACGAATGACATGCAGGTTATAAAAATTAAAATTCAGCTTTGTCAGATTGTCATGGGTACATAAAACTTCAAAAAGGTCCCTGAAAATGTACTTTCACATGCATTATGTCCTCTCATTCCGTTCACACCAGTGTCTTGTGTTGTGTTTCAAGGTTTTCTTTTAGTTATACCAAGAGCAGCCCCTTCCCGTTACCTGTGGTGGAGCCAACGATGGCTGTATTCTGATCGACGGCCTCCAGGAACTGCCCAATGACCAGCGGGATGCTCTGAATTCTCTTTACTTCCTCCTGCGCGTGCAGGAACTCCTTCTTGAGGTTCTTCTGCTCATCTTTAATGTATTCTTCTTGGACCTCCAGGAATTCCAACTCTTGCTGGAGTTTCTAAATGGAACAAATCAAAAAGGCACATGACAAGCACAGACCGAGATTTTCTGAGAGCCCGCACTTTATTGACCTCAGGGGGATTTGTTTGTTCTTTGTGACCATGGAAGTTGCTCAAGTACTGTGGATGAACACACTTGGCAGAGAATACGTTTTTTTTTTTCATTGAATATTTTAATCCAAACTATTTGGTCTTCTCTGCCGTCCACCAGCTGCTCTACTGTGACTCGCACTGCAGTGTAATTTCTCTCGACATGGCCGCCATCATACGTAGGCATGTATTGTGCACAAACCCTCACTGACGTCCCACAGGAGAAGCGCAGGCCGGTGGCCGACACACACACAAGCGTAGTCCTCGTGTCACTGATGGCCCACCTGACTGGCATTCCCTTTGTATTCAGACCTCTGCAGTTTACTGAACCTCTTAAAATGTTCAGCTGACCCATCGGCCTAGAGCTTTACTCAGGGGGGCTTTAAGCAGCACAATTAATAATGCGAGAATGGCAGATATCTGCGCCCTGACGTCCCCGTCTGTGCCAGGGCATCTCTTGTACCCTGTTAGGTAATTTTGAAAATGTCAGGGTCACCAAAGCACTGGCCTGAAGAACCAGAGAGGAGGAAGTGCAACCAGAAAACAGAAAAAAGCAACCCTGTGCTGAGAGGAAGAACAGCAGGAGGACCGGTGGGACGCAAAATAAAAATACATCAAAATAAATCGTTTATTAAAAGGTCTGTTATGTGAAGAAGAGCCGAGAAACAGGCAGCGGTCCTAAACCAAAAACGGCGAGAGGACCAAGCAAAGAAAATCACGTGAGACAACAGAATCAGCGCCTCTGAAACGGTAAAGAGTGGCATACGGAGTCCATGCTGTGCCATGTGCAGAATCAACGTGTCACACGTGTGGCGTCAGGAGCAGCGAGTAGGACTTGTGTTCTGACTTGACAAACCTTACAAGGCCTACCAGCGTGGTGTGGGGTCCCAATTTGGGATCCTCAGGTGTGTGGCAGCGCTCTGTATCAGCACACACTATACAGCCTCTTCCTCCCATTAGAATGTGTATAAGAGTAATAAAAGTCTTGCTAGGTGACCTGAAGAGCAGAGAACTCTCACGTTAAGTTATGAGGTCGACTGTGACCGCCTGGCGCTGACCGGGAGTGACACACTTTGAAGTGGCCGTCCCTACGTGTGGTAAGGAGCTTCTCCTGAGGACGTCTTTATGACCCAAACGCTGCCAGTTTATGACGGCTGACTGCCAAGGCCCCAGGTGAATCTTCCTAACGGGACCCTCCTAATGACAGATGCACCCACCTTATAGCGCGTGTAGAGATCCTCCAAGTCCTCTGGCTCCGGGGCTAAAAACGAGAGGCCCGTCTGAGGTCGAGAGCTCACCAGTATCGGTACCTCGTCCTGAAAAGAGACACACATTTGAGTAAACATTTACAGGCCTCAACACCTTAAATTAAAGAAATAAAGAAAGAAATAAAGAACGGTGCTCTTATCGAAATCTCTGGGGCTGCACTCGTTTTTTTATTTTAAATTTTATTGTAATCGTTCCACACAAATAGATAATTTTCTACAAAAACATAGGATTGCAAACAAATCCACCCGGACCCCTGAGAAAGAGAGCACGGGGAGCTTGGAGTTCACGTCTAAGGAAGCCTCCTGGTGCGACGATCCTTACGGTGACCAACGAGTCTTGAAGAGGACTCCGGCAGACTGTGATTAACACTTGAACAATTCTTATTGTTACTGTTGCTATGCTGTGTAGTGAGACCTCTGGGCAGACCCTGGACATGCCGGACAGCTGGCCTGGAGACACCTCAGTATCGACGCCTGGGCATCTTTGCTTAGACTGCTGTCCTCGTGGTCCAGACAAGCCACCGAAAATGAACAAATGGCGGCTGCTGAGCTCCATTTCCAGACTCAAGGTTACTTCACAGGATTAAAAGGGGCAAATAAAGTTCTATCTACCAAACATATAAATAGAAAAATAAGGACAGTACCAAAAAGTCCTAAACAGAACAAAAGAACAAGTGCACTGAATGTATGAAGTATAAATAAGTCTGCTAGGACTCGCCATTTCAGGTCTTCATCACTTCTGGGCACTTCTAGTAATGCAGACAGAGTCTCGGTGGTCTACACATTTCGCTTTCTCTTGTGCTGGGCATATAAACCCCTCAATATGTGCCAACTTGGATTGGATTTGATTAAAAGGTTTGGTAGCACTGGACCAATGGCCGCAATCTGACCAGGGAGGACTTCTTCAAACTGAAAGGACTGTGCAGCCTCCAAGCTACTTCCTTGATGGGGTCTGCAGCTTACCTGGCGGTTCAGAGGGTCTGAGCGGCCGCCCACCAAGTGCCAGTTCGAACTGTTTAACGACTGCCTTCTCAACAGCTGACGGTGCCGGTGCCACTTTCGACAGTGGGAAGCTTTGGCCCAGCAAGTCACGTCCCATTCGGCCTTCACACGTCCCATTGTGTCTGAGCAGCTCCTCCATTCGTCTCTAAAGTCAGCCTTCCTGCCATCTTCAGCGCATACTCGGCTTGAATGGACACCCAGCGCAGATGCCACTCAAGTGCCCAACCTGATTTATTTATCCGTGCAGAAACAGGAAGGAAAGCGTCAGCGCCGAGACTGCCCAAGCCGGCTTCTCCTTTCCCGACTGTGAGCCGAGCCGAGCCGAGCCGTGACGCTGCAGCAAACCAAACCGACAAATTCAAATCGGCGGTCCGTCCGGATTCACTCAGAATGCGCCATTCGGTAGACTCATCTGAGGGCGGAAACGACGACAAGGTAGCGGGCGGTAAAAGCGGGACACGTCAACTCACTTCTTACCCGTCCCAGCGCTAAATAAACGACTACTTGCTATTAAATTATGAAGGCAGTGAACGCGGGCCCAGGCCTCCCGGGCAGCCCACAATGAATCTGCAGCTTTACTAACCGAGAATCGCGGTCATCAGGCTCACGCCGTGTAACGCTAAACATTGGCAAATAAACGACTTTCCTCTCGGGTAATAGTCCTATCGTAATAACTATTTCATAACTGAACACAGAAACACAAGCAGTTATAAGAGATACAAAGTTTACCTGGTTTTTCTCTACAATGATTCCAATTTCCTCCATGTTGACTGTTTCGTTGTGGAAAGAGCATGCGCATACTTTGTCGTATATGACGTCAGAATAAGCGTCAGGTGCGAAGCATTCTGGGGTTTGTAGTCGAGTTTATTTTTTATTTTTTTAACAACTTGAAAAAGGCGCACATGCTGCAAAACTGCTTCACCGTCCATTATTATGTAACATTACTTTTCTCCACCCTGCTTTAGCCAAGGTAGAGAGATGGTGGAGCCTACCCGAGCAGAAAAGAGCACACCTCATCACAAAGCTTACACACATGGGCTCAGTTTAACAATGCCAATCAACCTGACAAGCGTGGCTTTGGGGATGTGGGAAGGAAACTCCACAGAGACAAGAGGAGAGCAGGCAGAGACTCCTCATGGACTACAACCAGCTGCAGCATTTGCACCCAGGATGCTACAGTGAACCACTGCGTTTGCCCAGAGGGGACTGGGTGGTCTCGTGGTCTGGAATCCCTGCAGATTTTATTTTTTTTCTCCGGCCGTCTGGAGTTTTTTTTTTGTTTTTTCTGTCCACTGGCCATCGGACCTTACTCTTATTCTACGTTAATTAATGTTGACTGATGTTTATTTTTTATTGTGTCTTCTATTTTTCTATTTCTTCATTTTGTAAAGCACTTTGAGCTACATTTTTTTTGTATGAATATGTGCTCTATAAATAAATGTTGTTGTTGTTCTCCTCTTAGTTGTCATTCCTGTATAAGTCAGTTCTGAGTACAAGGCAGGGAAAAGTGACAGATGGGTGCCAGGCATACTTGCGGAGGGGCGGATTGTTTGGATATGAACCCCAACCAAAGTAACAATTAACTGAGTACACCGATTAAATCCTAGCTAACTGTGTGACCCTTACTCAGAGCACATGGGCACCTTTTTGGAAATGCCATTCAACTTAAGTGGCATGTCTATGGGAATGTGGATGGAAAGCCGGAAATAAACACGGACACAGGGAGACCATGAAAACATAGACATGGATTGGGATCAGGATTAGGGTTAGGGTTAGGGGACTATCTGTCTATTATATAGTGCCCTGGCCTGTCTCTGCCCAAATCCTCTTGGGTACCTCATCTCCTGGTCATTTATTTCCCACTCTGCCTTCCCTTCTGGCACTTGTGCCCCCCTCATTTTCCTTCACAGCAGGTGAATGCAGACTTCACTCCATGGGGTTCAAGAGCTTCATTGGCATTAACAGAGTCAAGCCCATGGCATTGATGAGTGGCAGGCCTGGTGCTGGTCAGACCAGCACACTGGCACTGATGTAGAGTGGTGCCCAGCCTGAAGTAATGCTCCTAATTCTGTGACAAAGTGGTTGGCTCTTTGTGCTTCTAGACGTACAAATCCTCTCATAGTGGGGACCTCCTAACATCATGGTGGACCTGTGGAGGTGTGGACAGCTGGGTGTGTGCATTCAGATTTGAACCCAAGGTGGCTGGGGTTGAAAGTGTCAGGTGTCAGAGACCACAGCAGAGGACCTTCAGGTGACTCATTAGGTGACACACTCGGGGACACTCAAGCCTTTATTTACAGGCATTCCTTCTTTCAAACGGCGAGGGTCATAAATGGGGTCCTAATTAAAAACCTCATTTTTGAACCCACTTTTCCAATCAGACCCTTTCCAAGTGGCGGTGGGTGCCTGGCAGCAGTTGGTTTCATTGCCACACCGTGCACAAGGACCAACTGGATGGCACATCCAGGCAGCGGTGGCAGAACTCTCCATGGGGGGATTTGAAGTGAGGCCCCAGCATGGCACTTAAACTCTCACCTGTAGGGTTTATCAGAGCAGTGATGGCATGGTGGCACAGTGCTTAACCCTCTGCCTGACCCCTCCAGGGTCAAACCCAAGGCTGATTCACACCAATCCAGTCAAATCAGCCTTTGAGTAGCCATTGCCTTGTCTCAACTGTCACCATCATGGTGATCGAGGTGCCACCAACATAGGGACAGAAGGTTCAGTTTTGTGACTAAGTCGACAGTCAAAGGTGGTCACTCACAGTTCAGCCTCCTATCTCCTGCCGAGTGCCCACCATCGCTGAGCCCCAGGATTCTCTTTACGTTTAAGCATCAGGGCTGCCACTGAGGTGGTTGTGCCCACTCAGGATGGAGCACTGGTGCCATCTGCACACTTTGCATGCTGCCTTGGCGCTGTTTGTGGTTTGCTTTTCATCTAAAAAACCGGAAGTGTGAGCCCCCGCCAAAGTGACGAGCTTTGACACCTTCAGAGTAAAAAGTTCACCTTCTGCAGTCAAACTGCCAGGCTGAGGTGCGCTTGCTGAACTTCCTTGATAAAGATTTTACATCTTCATCATCATCATCATCATCATTGTCGCTTTCTTTTTTATATTTGGATTTCTTCTCCACCGCCGTCAGGTTCAGCGGAGCTGAGAGAAACCAACGCGATGGCTGAAATGCCAGCACTGGCGCTGCTTCTTCTGGCAATGCACGGTAAGAGACCCCCTCGGCCTCCTGGCCCATCTTTGATTTCTGTAGTGTGGCATTGGGTGGCATTCTGTGCCCTTCTGATTATGAGGGTGCCCCTCACGCTTACTTTCACTTGGGGGACAAGACCACCTGAAACACAAAGGGCTGACTGAAGGCCGTCTAATAAACGTGTAGCTGCCCACAGGATGGGCCGAAAAGCTGCATGTGCCACCTGTACTGGGCGTACACGACTGGGAGGCACTGCTGGGTGATTTTTATCTTTTAAACAAAATACTTGTTGTGACGGCAGGGGACACCGGAGTGTGAGTGAAGACCGAGCGCTATAAGGGGAGCCGTCCGCAGTTCAGATGAATGAGGGGAGCAGAGCGGGGTCCAAGGCAGCCCACCATCTGAGGCTTTAGTGGCACATGTGCTCGGCCTGTTCGAGTTAAAGTGAGAAAGTCAAGGAGCAGACGGACTGAAGAAATCGCTTCTTACATCAGCGTAAGAAGAACAAGAGCAGGTGACATCTTCTAAATAATCTGCGATAAAAAACGAAGCAAATAACTCATCACGCGTGGTGCGGTAAATCATCAGAAAGGGGAAGGAGAGCATTGGGGACAAACGGGCATGAAAGGTGACGAGGACGAGCCGCTCGTCTTCACAAAGTCATCTCCAGAATGTTAGAACTGATAACAGAAAGTCACACGCAGCGCGTTAAATCGTGATATGCCGTCAACTACGATACCTCATAAATAACTGAATGAGCTGCAGCATATGTACAGGAACATAACGGAGAAAAATCAGGTGCGAAAAATCAAGACGTAAAATAAGAAAAGTCACGCAGAATTAATGAGCTGCATTAACATAGCTGAGTGCACGCAGTGTGCCTGAGATACAGCAAAGAGAATCACAGGAAACGATACAAATAAGGCAGCGTGATAAATGAAGAGATAAAGGGAAACGAAATCATAAGAAATAAAAAGCCTAGAAAAAAAATAAATAAATAAAATGACACGCAGTCCGTTATATTCTGATACAAAGGGAAATGAAATGAACAGAAACAAACGAGGCGTGAAAGACGAAATGGAAAAAGCGCCTCATTTTCACCAAGTCATCACTCATTTGCCGCGCAGCACAATAAAACACTCGGGTCTGTGGGTGTGTGTGTGGGTGGGTGTGTGTGTGGGTGGGTGTGGCCAGTCCCTCCGAGTAATCTGATTGGTCAGCTCGATTTTGGTGATATGAGCGTGAGACATGTGAGGAGGAGTAAAGGGTTAGGAGGCCTGCTGAGAGTCGCCTCCAAAGACAGGATGTATATAAATCGGACAGGAGGCAGATGAGCTGCAGGGTCTACGGGGCTGCAGTGGAGAGACGGACCACCAGTGAGGAGAAGTTCAGAAACCTGAGGGTACCGAGGAATGTCGCTGAAGGTTCACTTAGGCCAGGAGACAGCAAATGCCTGTAAGTTTATTCCGCTACTTGGCCTCAGCAGGTAACTCGACTGGCATGTTATGAATGACAAGAATAATTTAGTGTGTTAAGTAAATAAACTCAGTGGAGTCAGCGACCTGTAAAAGAGCAGCACTTATGACAAATGAAATTAGTGGGCCTGTGACGATGTGGGTTCTGGCTCCACGCTCCTTTGGCTGTTTGGGAACCCTTGAACCCAACACCGTCAATAATGTTGCCGAGTGAGCTATTCAATGGAGGCAAATAAACAATTGAGCAAGGGGTGGTGCAAAAAGTGCAATAGTGCTTTTATTAAAAGCAGTCAACAAATCAAAAACAGTGTTCCAATAAATAGTGCAGTTTCAATGTTCATTAAATAAATAATCCATAAAAAGAACACGTGGAGGTTAAAAATCAATAAATAAAAAAAAAAACACATCCTTAAAAACGAGAGGTTAAAATCTTCTTTTAGGAAGCAGTCTTAAAACCAACAACAAATCTGGTGCTCTTCTGTTAGCGTCTCACCTGCTAATCCCGTTTGGGCATCGCAGCAGGCAAGACGCTCTCTGCAGCTGCCCTCCTGAAACACACGCACGAGACTGGAGACCTCCCGATCCCTGGCTTCGGTATGGCACTCATCCCAGTCCCGGAGAACTTGGTTTCCCACAACGGCCAGGTCGCCACGTTGGGGATTCCAGCACCAAGTCTCCCGACTTCCGCTGCCTTTCCATGGCCTCTCTGCGGCCAGTCGCCTTCCCTGGTCACTCCCGCTACCTGATCGCTCAGCGGGAGCGACATCAACACAAACACCTGGGTGTCGGCCTAACACCCAGCTTCCACGCAGCTGTCCACGAGCGCTCATTCGCTCGCCCGTCCGCTCGCTCTTCGCGGCTCTCTCTCACCGACCTGCTTCCTCTACTGCTCCCGATAACCTCCGTCCTCTCCTTTCCTTTCCTTTCACTCTCCGATCGTTTCTTTTTTCCTTCCTTTAAAGCCGACTCGCGCTTCTTTTTAAAATGACGAGGGCCACAGCAGCTGCAGCATTAGCCACGGGACAATCATGAATGTGGGCAGTTCCTCACCTGTGCACTAGGTGAGAAACGCCCACACCCTATGGATCGTCCCGCGGCCCACTATGGCCCAACGTCCCCTCACTAAGCCGCGAGCACATCGATTATTTATTAAAAATGGCCTGTGCTCAGTGAGCTGTGGACCCTTAACACCACAGGGCCTTATCAAGAGTAGCCGATGACAGGCAGTACGTATGTAAATTATGATACGTAGTAAACAGAGACATACGAAGTACATGACTTCTCAGAAAATATCGTTTATTACATGCAGCCTGCTATATCATCCATCCATCCAGTATCCAACCTGCTATATCCTAAAACAGGGTCACGGGGGTCTGCCGGAGCCAATCCCAGCCAACACATGGCGCAAGGCAGGAAACAAACCCCGGGCAGGATGCCAGCCCACCACAGGGCACGCACACACACCAAGCACACACCAAGCACACACTAGGGACATTTTAGGACTGCTAAATCACGATATAATAAATCAAGTCTTATGAAATTAATAAGCTGCCTTGATTTGTTTTGATAGTTTTGATATCCTGAAAGTTGAAGGGCTGTCTGTTTGTCTGTCTGTCTGTTCGCCCATCGGGCTGATTGAGCGTGTAATCTGCAGACCGATGTGGCGTTCTGACGTGTCATTAATAACACGCGACCCCTGCCACGTCCCCTACAGCTCGATTTCGATTTCACGCTCAGTCGAGCGCCAGCTGCTGCCTCACGCCTGACGCTGCTAAGTTTGGCTCCAGCCCTGCAACTTTAGGAAATAAGAGGATGGAGAGGAATGTGCATTTTCATGATTTAATACAAGGGAGAACGTGATCTCCGGGTGGTCTCTGCTCTTTTATTAACGAGCTCCAATGTGGGGTCAACTTTCGTGTACAAATTCCTGCAATATAAGGCGTTGCGTCACATCACGTCACATTACGTCACATCACGTCACGTCACATTACGTCACATCACATCACATCACATCACATCACATCACATCACATCACATCACATCACATCACATCACATCACAACTTAATTCAGCTCTGAGATGTCTGGGCATGTGGGTGGGCTGCCAGTCTATTGGAGGGCTGACTGCCCCGCACACCCACAGGGACCACCGATGAGGTGAGCGATGTGGACGTCTATCGTATGCCATGGAGTCGTCGCATGCACTGCATGGCCTGAGATCTTAAACTAAATGAAGAGACGAGTGACGTCAGCCATTTTATTAAAGGCAGTAAGAAGCCCACCGTGCCGTGCAGTAAACACTCAACACCCCCGTCATCATTTAGACTGCATAACCTGAGACAGACTAAAGTAAATTTTGTACCGTGTGCCATAAATATGCCATGAGTGGCCTAACTCCGGCCATTGCATGGGGTCCATGGGGCTGGGGGGCCGCGCTGGCTGTGTGGCTGTTATGTCACAGGGCTTGACTTATTATGGAGCTGCTCGTCTACTCGTCATCGGACCACTAAGGCTCCTGGTGTTCTCGTTCCCACAACTCCTGACTATATGGAGCTCGTATGCTCGACGTATCCCCTTGGTGGTGGTCTTTTTACAATTAGACATCACATGACCTGGGGGGCTCATTTATGTTTCACTCTCCCCCCTCTATGTGATCTTGCGGACTAAATGTTGGAATACACAAGATGGATGCCAAGTACCACCTCATAGTGTTAGTGGAACACATCACCTGGTATTCACACGGACACATCGCATGTCATGACGGACCCTCTGGAAGGCTATGGAGGACCCCTCTGTGGTGCCTCAAACGCTGCTGGTTTCCGTCTCCCATATTGACAGTGTCCTTTTCTCACAGGTGTCCTCGGTGAGGTGGAGGTCTTCCAGCAGCCATTTGCAGTGGCTCAGGTCTCACAGAATGCCACCCTGAACTGCTCCTTCGACACCGGCGAAGTGACGATGGGCAGGCAGATCCTCTACTGGTACACTGTCAATGCCAGCACCATGGAGGAAACGCACCTTCACCCACAACCCGAGGGGCCATTCAAGGCGAAGGTGAAACTCGGCTCCATGGGGTCACCGCGAGACAAATCCATCGAGCTGCTGAATGTCCAGATGGGGGACTCCGGCGTCTACTTCTGCCTGATGTCCTACATGAACGGACAAGTCCCAGAACGTAAGAAAGGCAACGGGACCAAGCTGACTGTCCACGGTAACGTATGGGCGACAGATGAGGTACCGCGGGGCGTTACATACATGAGACCCAGGTGTGCTTCAGCTTACCGACAGGGGGGGTCATCAGAAATGAAGACCACCCCACTGGTGTCAAGGAGACCACGCAATCTAAAAGAAAGCATTAAAGAGCGAGGGAGAGAGAAACCCAAAGACACCTCTACATGGTCTCAGCCCTGAGTGGTCCTGGCCCAGAGACCATGGGGTTGAAGCCCCCTCTACTGCCCACTCGATTACCTCCTAAGAATCTCCGCCATCATATCAGGCGTATTAAACGACTGGCCTGAGGGTCCTGATGTCACATCTTGGGTCGGGGTGAGTCGCTCTGATGACAGGGATGCCCACATGAGTGGCCCCCCATTGCCCCTGCACCCCTGAGTCTCTCTGGGCCGTTTCAGCTGTGCCCGCCTTAAGTGACGGCTTAGGACTGGTGACGTTAGGGTAGCATAATGACTTTTGACGAGATGCATTATCAGGTCACATAGAAAAAAAACAGATAAGAGCAGGAGAAATGATATTAAAAAAAAGAACTAAAAGAACAATAAGGCATCAAACACTTCAAAGAGATACGCAACAAAAGCAGCTTCCAAAGTGGGCTGAGGGTCCGCTGCTAGGCCTGATGCGCTTGTGTTTTGCAGGTCCCCTGATCTTTGGCCCTTTAAGTGAGAACAGCACTGCTCTTCAGTGTCAAGTGGACATCGGTGACCCTGATGGCTTCCGTCTGCTCCTGAAACGAGACAGCGGGGCTGATCTGGAGGGCAACAGCGTCAGCCGCAATGACGATGGCTCATTTAAAGTGGCCACAGCGCTGGACGCTGACCCGTCGGACAGACACACTTACCGATGCGCGCTGATGCACGAGAGACTCGGAGTCGTCCTCCAGCAGGCCTTCAGCACGGGTAAGTGACATCTGTGGGCAGCAGTGACGTAAAGTAAGCAATGAATGACAAGGTGGCAATCATCAGAGGGGCACGGTGACCACACACACCCAGCAAACAGGGTTCAGATGCCAGCCTTGTCCCGGTGGTCGGCTCCCTGGGAGTCCCAGTCTGTTTGTCCTTCCACAGCCAAAGACCTGCAGGTTTGGCTCGTTGGCATTGTGGCTCCTGACGTGTGTGCAAGGGGCCCAGTGGTGGCCGAGTGTCTCCTCCTGCTTTGGACCTGACGCTGCCCACATCATCCATGATTGGACACAGCAGGCCTGATTGAGGATGGGTGGGTAGGCTCATCTAATCGAGGACATTTAGCGATTGATTCCAAAGATGTTGGTGCCCTTGCCCTCACGCCTGAGCTCAGGGGCACTTGTAAGGGACGGGGCTGAAGGGACTGAACTGGAGCCACAGAGCCACAGAACCCCTAACCCATGATAATACACAGCCTACCTGGAAAGGGGGTCTCTCTTTGCCTTTCCGGAGGTTTCTTCCATTTTTTCCCTACTGGGGTTTTGTTGGGAGTTGTCCCTTGTCTTCTTAGAGAGTCGAGGCTGGGGGGCTGTCAAGAGGCGGGGTCTGTTAAAGCCCATTGCGGCCCTCCTTGTGTGATTTTGGGCTACAAAAATAAATTGTATTGTATTGTACACAGAGATTGTGGTGCGCTGCCCTCTACTGTACATGTTAATACATCGAGTAACACGGGGGGTACCCACTCTGTTAGAGACGTCCACGCTGCTTGGCCATCCAAATGGACACAAAATAGAGTTGGGACTGGAAGATAAAGAGTGAAGAGAGAATATCAAAAAACAAACCCAAAATGAGGGTCCAAACCAAAACGGTGGCATTGAGCCTGCAAACAAAGCAAAACGCAAGTCGAAAAGCAGGGACCAAAAGTGCCACCCGTAACGGAGATTCCTCGCCCTAACTATCCATCCACCCATCTATTATCCAGCCCGCTATATCCTAACTACAGGGTCACGGGGGTCTGCTGGAGCCAACACAGGGCGCAAGGCAGGAAACAAACCACCACAGGGCAGGGTGCCAGCCCTCCGCAGTCTCCCTAACTATGATTGCGTTTTGTAGATTTGTCACTGTTTTAAGTCTGCGTGAAGAATCACGTAAGCCACCATCTTACATAGGGATGGGCAACACAACGACAGAAAACATCACATGACTGGCACTGAGAAGAGAGAGACCCAAAGTGGCAACGGCCAACAGAGAGAAATGAAGAACAGGAAAGCCAAAGTCTGAAATAACGACGTGGCACAGGCTGGCTGGGAGGTAAACAAATGAGCCTGGTGGGCTTAACGGCTTCTTCTTCTGCTCCTAATTCTAATAACTTGAAATCACAACAATAACGGAATAAGAAAACCTTAAAAGCAGAAGTTAAGACGGCACAAAGCCGAGCAGCTACACCGCGTAACTCAAAAGCCTTCAGACCTGCCGTTGATTGTCGTTCCAGTTGTTTCACCCTCTCGGTGGTCCCGACTCGCTCTTAGGGTCTGTGCTACTGGGATCTTTTACTCAAATGAAGAGAAAAAAAAAAAACATCAATAAAGGTGCCCTCCATGGACACATTGTTTTTGTAATTAATTATTTATTGATGTCATAAACAAAAATGAAGGAACCAAAAAAATGGAAAGACCCCCCAGCAAACATCGGTCAAATCATTTGAATCTAATTATAGCAAGAAAGTTCTGTCTGCTATTAACTTACAGGGGTCACCGTCTAGGACTATGAGAGGTTCAAATGAAGCAAACACTAATATGAGTTGAACGCTCGAGATTGGCTCTTACACCACCAGAAAGTCAAACATGATTCTCCTCTAAATGCCCACGATGCCCCTGGCATGAAGAAGGCATGTGATGTGGTGATGATAAGCCAACGGGTGCCTCAGGGGTCTCAGCGCTCTCACGGTTTGTCAGCTCCATCTCGTTCCTTGGCTGTGCTGTGCTGATGCCATTCCTCTCGTTGCCGTTGGCACTTACTGCTATCAATGGCCTGGCACTGCCTGTAAAAAATGGCAATAAGAATGGGTAAGATCTCAAAGAACAACAGTGCAGACCCCCAAAATGAGCCAAAACAAATCACAGTTTACTAAAAATGAGTTGTAACAGCAACCATGAAATAAAAGACATCTGCGTGCCTACCAGTGATGCCCTTCCAGGATGAGGTGCCAGTTCATCACAGAAGAAAGTGAAAAGGAGGTGGGCAGCCAGCACTGAGGGTGGCAGGAGTGGGCAAAGGTTGGGGTTCAAGCTGTGAAGATCTGAACTTGATAATGCAGATGTGTTTCCTCCAACACTGCCAGGGCAGACATCTTAGCTTGACTGGCACCTCCGGATGGGCACAGCGAGGATGAACATGTGCATGAGTGTGCTACAGACTGGCGTAGAGGTTCGTTTTAAAGATGGCGCTCAGAGGACTGACGTGCCAGGAATGTGTCACAAGCAGTGTTGCTTAGCAACAGGAAATACGGCTGGCTAGTTGGGGCACGGCTGCCGTTTGCCACGTTGAGGCCAGTTGTTCTCCCTGGCTCAGTTTATGCTTTGTCTTTTTTTTTTATGTACTTTTTGTTACTTTTGTCCCGTTTCTTTTATTCTTTCCTCTCTGTGTGTGTGCCCCTTGTTCTCCTGCGCTCATTGTATCCACGTATCGAGTTCCTGTATTTTTCTTGCTTCTGTCTTTAGTTCTCGACTGTTGAATTTCACTTCAGATTTTGTGCAGTGCGTTGCCTTTTGAGGACCACCCTGCTGCCTTAGTTTTCTTTACTTGCTTCTCCTTTTCAAATGGTGCCATATTTCTTCTTTAATGGTGATTTTGTTCTGAATTTGTCTTATCAAGCACTTCCTCTTCCCAGAAGGACATTTTTGTGTTTTTGAGACATTTATGATAGATTTTCAACTTTTAAAGCACAAACCCCATTTAGGCCTGTGTAGGCCGAAGCAGGCCAGCAGAGTACTGGACCAGGCTGCCTGAGGTGATGCCTACTTCTGGGCAGGCTGGGCACAGCCCTAGGCCGGTTTAAAGGTCTTTTTAAAGGCCTGGCACCATTTTTCTATTTTTGTGGGTTGCTCTCCGGGCTCAGGTATTTTCATTGCCGTTTTTCTTTTATGTTTTTCAGGTCCTGGAGGTCTTCCTGTTCCACCCCATCCCATAATTTTGTACGTTTTCTTTCTGCTTTTTCCCTTCCTAACCCTCCTCGCCATCATACTCATTTTTATGGTAAAGTATAAAGACATTAAAAAGCAGAAGCCGAGCAGCAGGAGGTGAGCTGGAGGCGAGGCTGCCATGAAGGACTCTCAGGGTCAGGTCATCTTTCTGGTTTTCTTCTTCTGTCTGCTTCTGGTCACTGAACCTTTGATACTTCAAAGTCGAGGAGAGCGCTGGCCTCGCGCAAGTCTTCATTTTTATGTGCCTTCCACCTTAGCCATAGTGGCACATCAAGACCTGCCACCCTGCTTCTCTCACGCCTCAAATGACTAAACTCCACTGCTGGACAGGAGGCCATTGGGCCATCTGGGAATTGGAGGTCCTGCTCCAGACAGGGTAGGAAAGGTGGTCAGAGGGGGTCAAGAGTCCACCTGTTAGTCCTGCAGGCCGGTCACTAGTAGCAGGGGGTGCAGCAAATATACAACATGTGTGCCTGGTCCTTTAAGAAGATGGCTGCACGCCTAGCAAGTGGCCAGGGATGACTCCGAACCTTGGCCATGACCTTGGAGGGGGTCTTGTGCGGCCCCTTTAAAGGAACCTCGTACCCTCAGCTTGGTGACCTTGGAGTCAGAATTGAAGAGGGGGCAAAGGGGTGGAGGAGGACACGCCAGCATTAGGAAGAGGAGGAAGAGGAAGAGGAAGGTAGGCAGGAGACAAAGCTTTGGCGTCGCACCCTGAGTGGCTTAACGTTTGCTGTTTTCCTTTTTATCATAAAAACCGCAGAACATAAATTGAGGGACGTTACGCTCAGATTCCACAACACAGCAGCGAGAGCACATCTGGAGTGCCGTGTGGCTCTGGTCACCATGCTGGATGACAGAAGCTGTGCAGAGGAGGAGCAACCAGGTGCATCATGGGACCCGAGGACATGCCTTACGGTGACAGACTTCGAGAATTCAACCTGCTTAGTCCAAACAGCAGGACAGCATGGGGACCTCGTCCAGATCTTCAAGGTTCTCAAAGGCATTTCAACTTAAGAGAGAGTCACGTACTCGAGGACACCTAGTGGAGACTAAGGGGAGTGCATTTAGGACGGAGCCTTTAAGAGATTACAACGTGAAAGATTTCCAGGTAACTCAGGCCGCTTCTTCAGGCAGGATGTACTCAAAGAGCTGCGGGAATCCGAAACAAACTACCGAGGTGTGGAGTTGAAGCAGGAACCTTGAGAACCTTCCAGAAGGATGTGGAGGAGATGTTGGGACAGCTGAGCTGTCAGCTAAACAAGCGGGCGACGAACGGGCTGAGTGGTCTCCTCTCATTGGTCTGATGTTCTGATGTTCTTTTAATAAATGTTATCTATGTTAGTAGACCTTTGAGGTGTCTGTGGGTCAGTCTGTGTCTGGGGGTGGCGCAAGAGCGTCCCCTTGTGGTCACCACATGAACACACGTGGAAAAGAAATAAAAATACATGAAATGAATTTAACATGGAAAGAGTCCGAGGCCGGGTCCTGTACTCACTGGGGTCTCCACGCTCTGCCATGATGCCATCTGCTCCTGCGCCTTGAACCCTGTAACATGACACACGGTGTTAGCACACGGGCCCCTGACGTGGACATTCAGGACACTCAGTTTATTAAATGACAACATTCGAGTGACAAGATTAACACTGCGACCCAAAAGGTCAGTAAGCGTACACTGTGTGAAAATGAAAGGCGTCATCGGCGCACTCCACCAGCAGGGGGCGTCTGAGTCCTGTCACGGCCACGGTAAGGACATTAACGTCGAAATTACAAACTCAGAGTGCACGCCTTCTCGATGATGAGGTCTACCGTTGTGGTCTGTACGTCTGTCTTGCCGGCGTCTTTGGTAACGACCTCACATCTCGTGTCACAACACAGAAACACCAAAGCTGGCGGGCTGCGTCTCCGACACGGAACCCCCTGCCCTGGCCCTGTGCCCCTCATGCACATCTCACCGTTTTCAAACAGGCTGCACGAACGCGGCCAGGACAGGGACCTTCGTAATCCCACAATACTTTGCAGTGCACTGATGAACCTTTTGAGGAGAACAGAAGAGGGCTGACTTGGAGACTAAAGGACTGCGGCTTGGAGATGCGACTGTACAAGACGAGCTTGGGACCCCCGAGCAGCTAGGTGGCAGTGTTGTGATGTTTCTTCATTTTGCACGAGTTACTCATCTTCGGAGCTGCGGGTATTACGGGATGTATCAGGATTGGAGTTGTGTGGTGTGCCGGTATGGAGAAGGTACTGACAAACCCCAATTTAAAACGCTTCTCTACCAGCGTTATGGCCGTTGTGTCAAGGCCCCCCCCTGTACCACCATCAGAACTCCAAAGTGGACCCCTCCTGTCCATGTAATACACACATATCATCACACGCGAAATAGCAAGGGGGTCCACACACCATCCCGCCCCGCATACTGGCATGCTGGAAACTCCGAGGGGGCACATGCACTTGGTTATGACATGTGGGGTGTGATGATGAAGCACGGAGGTGCATCAGGGTGGGATTATCAAAAAGCTGGTTCGGGGAAGTTGTCTGCCGTTTGCTTTGGCATCCTTTCAGTGCCCATAGTGAGGTACATAAGCTGGTATCAACAGCTGGCTGTCACCCTGAGCACAGACATTCATGGGGGGCTCCTTTAGCTTGAAGAAGCAGCACAACGTCACCATGTGAGCTCGCCAGCCTCAAGGTGAATGGGCAGGGCGGGCGATGGAGATGGAGACTGAGCTGCAACTTGACAATCGTATCTGGATAAGGACTTAACTGGCTAAGGGGTCTCCTCCTGTTAGTCAAAGCTGTGATGTTCTTAGAATGGGAGAGCGAGAGGCACACCGGACATTTCAGCAGCCGATGGAGACTGGGGGGCCCAGCTTGGCGTGACCACCTTGAACTTCACAGAGTGTAGACCACAATTTACAGGTACTTATCTGGGACCACCGTCAAGTCAATGTGACGTCCTCAGAGTCTGAGAAAATGTTATGAAACACCCTTGGAGTCGAGCCCATCCTGGTATTTGGCAACAATTTCACGTATTTGTGCCTGCGGCAATGAAGCTCATAAGGGGATCACCTCAGCCTGCCAGGCACAGTGAGCAATGCCTTCTGTGAAGAGGAGTGCCAGCTGAGGCATTTCTGGGAATCTCCTGGAATGACAATAGCAGCAGAGTGTTGTACCGTGTTTGCCATAGATTGAGAGAGGAGACAGCCGGGTGAAACGACACCTTTCATTGGCTAACTAAATCGATTACAAGCGCAAGCTTTCATGGCAGCTAAGGCTCCTTCATCAGGCGAGGGCTAACCAAGAAACTGAACAATCCTCTCGCGCTTCTTGGCACAGCAAAGTTAACAACCTTTTTGTTCAAATGTTAGCAGAGATGAATTAACGCTGAAAGAAGAGAACAATGAACTAATCAAATGTGGAGATAAGATCACCGTCACTACAGAAAGTCCTGGAAGGTTTCTTTGAAGTGCCTCTGATGTGGTCAGCTGGTCAGTCAGTCAGTCTCTTAGTCCACACATCTGCTCATAAAACTCTCGTCTCAGCTCAGACCATTTTGTAGAAGTTTGTATTCCCAGTCTCCCCACTCCTGTTGGGTCTTGAAATTCCCCGTAAGCACAGCGACCCTCAGATGCTTTATGCTGTGGCCATTACTGTTAACGTGAGCTGCCACCGGAAGATCAGCACTGTTCTGATGGATGTGAAGTCCATGGGAGTTCATTCGCTGGCGCAGTGCCTGACCAGTTACCCCAACATACAGTCCAGTGCTGGGCACCTTATGCACCTGATTAGGTGGCCACATTAGCACATCTGCATGTGAACGGACTCTTTATTGTATGCTCCTGCTGGTAATGTGGTATAGATATGTGCCACACCTGTTCTGTAGGCAGGGAGATGTGCCACCTGCTGCCAAGCCACACATAGAGTAGAGTTTCAGACAATCAGTTGTTTGAGGTTTGGTGGTTGTCTGTATGCATGGAGGGGAAGTTCTGGGAATTCAGTGTATCCGTGTTTGATGAAGTCTGTCCTGAGTTTGCAGTTGTGTGTCCTGATCCACTGAATCTGAGCAAATACGATTGTAACGTATCGCCTGGCTGAAGACGATGGAGTTCTGTATGTGCTTTGGGTGGAGACTGTCATGTCTTAGATATGCCCGTCTGTCTGTTGGTTTGTGAAAAGTAGAGGGCATAAGGGTACCGTCCTTAATGTGAATGGTAGTGTCCAGAACGCTGATTTCTGTTTGTGAATAATTGAAGTTTTATGTTGGGGTGGAATCAGGGCTGGACGTCCTATGGAAGCAAAGAAGGTCTTTTTGGCTTGAGGTCCACATTATGAGAATGTCGTCTATGTAGCGAAGGTAAAGCACTGGTTTTATCGCACATGTTGACAAGAAGTCCTGTTCTAATCCTGCCATGAATAAGTTTGCGTAGTGGGGTGCGAAGCGACATCCCATTGCAGTTCCCATTAGTTGTAAGTGAATGTCCTGACCAAAGAAAACACTTTGTGAGTTAATGTGAATTTTATCAATTGTGTCGCCGGCTCTGTTTGTAAGCCATGTTGCTGCAGGTACGTCTGACAGATCATGAGGGATGTTTGTGTGTAACGTCTCCACATCCACCGTAACAAGGAAGGCTCCCTCAGCTCAGAAATGGTGTCCAGGGCAGCCTGGGTGTGCGACTGGCAAGGGGTCTGAGAATGCGGTCAACCATCCTGAAATATTTTCTGTCAGTGTGTCAATTCCTGAGATTATTGGCCTTCCTGGGTTCCCATTTTTATGGATTTTGGGAAATCTACTGACAAAACCAGACTCTGCAGTGATATGGAAGAATTTTTCAGAAAGCTCAGACTTAAAGAATTCTTCCACAATAAGGAGGCCAGTAATACACAGGAAGCAAGCATGAGCCGATACAAAAATTCCACAAAAAACCCAGATGGACACCAAAATGAATGTGTATTCATTCTGCTAACATTTGAACAAAAAGGTTGTTAACTTTACTGTGCCAAGAAGCGCGAGAGGATTGTTCAGTTTCTTGGTTAGCCCTCGCCTGATGAAGGAGCCTTAGCTGCCATGAAAGCTTGCGCTTGTAATCGATTTAGTTAGCCAATGAGAGGTGTCGTTTCACTGACTGTCTCCTGGAATGACAATGGCTGTGCCGGAGGTAAAGGGCCGGGTGACAGACTCCCAAAGAGAGGAGGCAGTCGTCGTAAGCTGGCCAGGCTGGTGGTCAGCGGGTGTACAAACATCTCATGTGCTTTGCTATTGTTCAGTGGATCAGAGCAGATTGATTTGCAGCTTCAGGGAACTTCCAAGGGAATTTATAACAACGCATGTGGAGGCCAAGGGGATTGGTGGGGTTCTCAGGGGCTGAGGGCTCTGGTGGTCCCACCTTCCTGCCAGTCGCCCCCCTGTGCATTATGATGTGCTCACAAGTGACGTTTATGGATGACCTGGAGCTCAACAAGCCACCTGAACCAGACGTGGCCAGGCCGCAGCCCAGGCCTCATCAACTCGCTTCTCAGAGGGTGACGGGGGGCCATTAATAACAAGCAATACGTACCTCCTCCTCCTCCATTTGATGAAGAGCCATGCTCCAACTGCAACGACGACGATGGAGACTACAACTCCAATTATTATCTTCACTGATGGATCTGAATAAACAAACAACAAAAAAGAAATTTAATAAAAGGCTTCAGTGCCAGAGTGCCACTCTGTCTGGTGGTCTCGCTGCATGGCACTGTCTGTCTGCCCAGGCTCTCCTCCACAGACTCCACTTTCCTCTCCTGCTTTGGGGTTCACTGGAGACCCCCAGCTGATGTGTGTGTGTTAGGAACTGGATCCCCCCCCACCCCTTACTATGTCCACTTATTTGGGGACAAAAGGTACAAGGCCTTAAGGACAAGGGGACTGTAGATGAATCCAACTCTTACGTGGATGGTAAGGTAGCCAAACCAATGGTGGCACAGACAGCTGACTGTCATCACATCAAATAAAATGTCAGCACAGATGTGACGGACAGCTCGCCATTTCCTTTATTATTATCCCAGTCAGAGCTCTGCACAGCCATTTTGAGTGACCATTTTGTTTTTCTCACAGCTGTGACCAAGCGGTCATTGACATCGCCATCCAATTCCCATCACATGACAACTGGGAGCATGACATAAGACGGCTATGGGGGCTTGTGTTAGCCTAACTGCTCATCTGGATTAAAGTGGTAGGGAAGCGGGAGCCCACCTGAGCGATCATCAGACACAAGGCAGGGACAGTCTCTGGGGGGGTGCCAGCCCAGTGCATGGTGACCACACACAAACCAGGGACCCATTAGGCAATGCCAGTCCATCTAACCTGCGGGTCTTTGGACTTTGGGAGGAACTGGGAGAATCAGAAGGAAACCCCTCAAACGCACACACGGGCAGCCCTGGTCTCCATATTGCGAGGCATCCGCCGTGAAGCCTTTCTGTGACTTGAGGAGGGACGTGCAGGAGGTGGCTGGGCTGGGGATGAAGATGTAGAAGGCCAGACGGACTTACTTCAGATTAAAGGCAAATTAAACGGCGCAAGTAAACGGCAGCCATCTGGGGTTGGTGTTGTGATGTAATCCAAAACCAGTGGTGCCCTGGGGGTCTTAGAAATGCCATCTGCATGTCCCCCTGATTGAATAAGAGCAGTGCTTTACTGGATGAGCCTCAGTCTCCGTCTGCACTGTTTGGTGACCCAGTGACCAGGTGGCCCTTCTCTGTCTGCCCGTAAAGCTGCACCAGGCTGGTACTCACCTCCTGGTGGAGGGTCCGGAGTGGGAGTGGGGGATGAAGACATCAGGCCTGTAGGACAAACACAGAGATGGTTAGTCACGTCACATTTGTCACACTTGGTGACACATCTGATGAACTCTGCCTGTTCAGCTGTCTCCCAATGAGACATGGATGCTGTCACCTTGTCATGGTTTGGAGGGTCTTGTTTTATCATTTTATTGAGTTTATTAACAGCATGTAACACTCCATACAAGCAAGTCAAATGAAATCAAACGAACCCTCACCCATGAGAATGAGAGGAAGGTCGACAGACAGAGCAAAACTTTAAGAGTAGGGAAAAATATAAAAAGGGGAGAGAATCGGCGTCCTCAATTTAAACTCTTATTCTAAAATGTCATTGATGAGAGCCTGCCAGGTTTTAAGAAAGTTCTGCGCAGACCCTCTAAGTGACAATTTGATTCATTCCAATTTCAAACAGTAGATGACATCAGTGACCCGCTGACATAACAGAGCAGAGTTAGGATTCTTCTAGTTGGGTAAGACAAGTCTGTGTGCTAATAGTGACGTGAAGGTCATGACAGTTTATTTGTTCTTCTCCACTTTAAGCCCCTCTGTGAGCCCACCAGACACAGCTGTTAGTGGATTAGGAGGGATTGGCACACCAAGGCTGGCATTCAAAGACTTGGGTCCAGAATGATGTTAATGTGGTGCAGGCCCAGAACATGTGGCCCAGTGAGGCTGGAGCTCGATCTCAGCCTGGAAACCTTTTGGACAATTTTAAATGAGAGAGATGAGCTCGACAGATGATTTTAAGTTGAATAATTGAATGCTTTGCACCTACGGAGCTCGAGTGAATTCTGTGCATGGCTGCCTTCCACTCCTTCTCTGAGATGTTGAGTCAGAGATCCTTTTCTGTGTTTATATATTACAGAAATGCTGTCTGAGTCTCCGAGACTGATCAATATCTCTTCTGGAATAGAAGTGGGTGGGAGGCGAGGAAAATCAGGCAGGATTAGTTTAGCAAAGTTTCTAATTTGGAGGTCATGAAAGAAATGTGTGGATGGGAGACTACATTTGGAGTGTAACTGTTCACAGGATATGAAGACGTCGTCCATGTACAGATCTCTAACTGATTTAATCCCAAATGCTTTCCAGACATTAAAAACTGTGTGCGTGTAAGAGGGTGGAAAAAAGTGATTATCATGCAGAGGAGCCACAGATAAAAGCTTCTCGATCCTGAAGTGCTTCCTACATTGGCTCCATATTCTGAGTGAGTGAAGCACAATTGGGTTGTTAGTATATTGGCGTGACTTGTACTTACTGGGGTACAAAGCAAGGACTATAAAGATGTACTGCAGGATTTCACTTCTGTTGAGGACCAAGCCTGTGTGTGCTCATCTATTTGTGTCAATGCCAGGTTTTTATAGCTTGAGTGTTTGTCGCCCTGTAATAAAACTGAAAGACGGTAATAAGTGCTTGGCACAAAGTTTGAGGTAAAATGTTATTGTCTCTAGCTTCTATAAATGTTTCTAATAAAACAGAAGTTAACTTAATTGAGGGTTTCTTATAAAATTCGGCAGGGTAGCCATCAGGGCCTGTTGCTTTCCCGCTTTGAAGTGGCTTTACAGCATCTAGTAATTCTGATAGTTTATCCAATTCCTCTGCAGGGGTGGGGGTGGATTTGTTTCCAATCCTATTTTTTGTAAAAATTGATATATTTGTATGGAGTGGTTACAATAAAATCAATACAATTAAAAAAAGAAAGTGTTTATTTGTGGTATCTGTAATGTATCCAGAAACACATTATGTTGTGTCTTGTCTTCTTTAAGCAGAGCAGATTATAAGGACTTGTAGTAATCTCTAAATGTGTGCATTATATTTTTATGGTCAATAATTTTGTCTCCGTCTGTGTTGGTGGTTGCTGGGATTGCATTGTGAACTTCCTGCTTGTGGATTTGTTGAGCTAAGAGCTTATTAGCTTTCTCTCTGTGTTCACAGTAATGATGTCTTGATTTAAAAATGAGTTGTTCTGTTTCTTTAGTTACCAAAAGGTTGAGTTCTGAATGCAAAGCCTTTCATTTCCTATGAAGTACCTCATTTGGACACCTGGCATGTTCTTCATCTATTCTGGTAATCTCACTGATTAGCTCTGAGGCCTTCTTGGTTTCCAATTTATTTTTCTGGTAAAGATAAGAAATAATCTGTCTCTTAAGAAAGCCTTCAGAGTTTCTCCGAGTATTCCAGCAGAGACCTCTGAGGATGTATTTGTCTAAAAAAAAAAAAAAACATTTGCTTGGATAGAAATTCTGTAGAGTTCTCACCTGCTAATAAAAGTGGATCAAGACGCCAGCTGTGAGAAGAGTATGTGGGGCATAGTGACTTGACCACCAGGATCAAAGGGGCGTGGTCAGAGATAACAATAGCATTGTACTTACAAGATTTAATCATAGACAAGAGATTGTTATCTATAAAGAAATAATGAATTCCTGAGTAGCAGTGATGCACTGGTGAGTAGAAGGAATGGGCTCTTGAGTTTGGGTGTAGAAATCTCCAAAGCGTCTGATAAGTTATGGTCAGTTACTAAGTGTATAATTGTCTTTATAGTATTAGACGTCATCACCCCTGTGGCAGCAGACCTATGGAGGTCTGGATTTCAAACACAATTAAAGTCCCCAGCCATTATAAGTTTACGAGTATTCACATTTGGGACGGATGCAAATACGTTTTGGATGAAGTCTCTGTCATCCACATTGGATGTGTAGATATTTACAAAATCACTTTACAGTTAAATAAATTACCCCTGATGATCGCATATCTCCCTTCATTACCAGATAGAACAATCTCATTTGTAGCATCAGATGTAGTATGTATAAGAATTCCCACTCCTCTAGTTTTGTTTGTAAAGCTGGAATGGACTATTTGGCCAGTCCAGTCTTTGTGCAGCTGAAACTGATCCTTACTTAATAAGTGCGTCTCCTGTAAAATACTATTTTAGTGTTTAGACCTGTCAGGTGAGAGAATACTTTCTTTCTCTTTAATTCATGATTGAGACCTTTAACATTCCAGCTGACAAAGTTAACTGTTTGGTGACGGAGGCGTTGATTCTGAACTTTGGTTGTTATTTTGTAGTCTTAACTGAGAATAAGACAGCTTTGACCTTAATTTCCATTTTTCCAGGAGTTATTACCATGAAGCCTATCGCTATGTTGGCACTTACAATTATAAGGATTAAGAGGATAGATTAGATATAGTTGACTCCCCAGTCCGCCCAGTTTGTACCAGGCTGGTACTCACCTTGTGCCGTAGGTTCCGGAGAGGGAGCGGAGGGTGAAGATGTCAGGCCTGTAGGACAAACACAGAGGTGGTTAGTCACTCCACATTTTTCACATTTGGTGACACATCTGATGAACTCTGCGGTTCAGCTGGCTCACACTGAGAGAGGAATGCTGTCACCTTGCCATGGTTTGGAGGGTCCTTCTTAGGGTGGTGGTGGGCACAGTAGTTAGCAGTACAGCCTTGCACATGGCTGGCATGTCAGGATGGAATCCCATGCCCAGAAGTTGTCTGTGTGGGACTCCAGAGTTCACCCCACATTGAGGTTAAGTGAATGGGCACACAATGAGTGGGCTCTGTGACAGACTGGTGGTCTGTCTAGGGATTGGTCCAGCCTTGTGCTCAAAGCTGCTCATGGCCTTGACGTGGAGTGGCACCCAGTCTGGTTTGCTGCCCTGTGCCCAGAGACTGAGTTTCAGTAAGTGAAGGTCGAGTTACGTTATTGTGGTGCGTCATGCTAGGTTTTGTTCAGTTATGGCCGTGAAGTCCAAGAATGTGCCATGCTGGGCCGGCAACATCACTTCAAGTGAGGCCAGAGGATCGACAGCCGGGTGGGCTCAGTTATGGGAGGCCCTCTGGACCTGCTGGAAGGAGTGGTGGGGCAAAAAATGAAGACCCAACAGAGTGCCATTATGGACAATGCCACACGTCCTCTCTGTGACACACCAGCATGGAGGTCTTTCAGCCAAGAGACGTGTGTTAAGAAATATCATTGGGGCTCCTTTATACCAACAGGCCTTTATAGCGCCTCACTGTGCCCACTTCTGCTGTTGTGTGCGATTCTGGTGTGTAGTTGAGCTGCACGGTGCTCTTTGGTAGAATATTTATTGGACTTCTGTGAAAATGTCAACTTCTCCAAATAAAACATCATCTGTCTAACTATGTCTTATATAGCGCCTTTCATTTCTATCTTTGTCTTATATAGCGCCTTTCACATCTGTCTATGTCTTAGATAGCGCTTTTCACGTTGCCCTCAATTATGCATCTCCTCATCTCTTACGCCGTTTGCTGTCGTGTTACGTTAAGCTTCTACAGGTCACTCTTGGTGACATCTCCTATTGTATGGAGGGGTGTGCTTGTTAAATGTATAAAGCATTAATGATAAGTCAATATACCAAATCATGGAAACACATGGGTTAATATCCAACGAGGAAGAAGCCCACTCGCCCTTTCCTTCAGAACACATTTAGACCTTCTTGGAGTGCCTTCACCCAAGTCCGGGCTCCGTGTGTCCACATTCTTAACCACAAAAAGCCCCCCAGATCTCCGCAGTTAGCAACTTTAAAGTTCAGCTTCTTTTTCCAGAGGTGTTTGTCATTTTGTCAAACAAATTTAAAAATAAAAGAAAGTCAACTTACCCCCTCCTCCTTGCCTTGGTTTCGGTTTGCAATCTGAAATAAAGTGACAAAGCACAAAATCTGAATGTCATGGCCCCCGATAACACAATGTGACGTGTCAATGCAATGCCAGGGAGAAACGTTATTGAGGGCAGTGTCCACCAGGGGGCGCTGTGCACCGCAGGATGGAGACCTGTGTGCTTAGGGTTTTAAATTGGGGGAATGCTGAAACCCCCCACAAGGAGTTGCTCGTCCCCCTGCACCCAACGCTGCACTCTTTCCTTTCGGCTTCTTCTGTTTCTCCATCTGCTCACCGAGTCTGCCGGGTGGACCTTTTAAGCTCAGGCTGCCCCATTAAGGGCTCTGGTTGAGGTGAAGCTCGTGTTTTTAACGCAGTATTGACCTCCCCAGCCGGGCAGATGATTTCCAGCTCTTGAGTATACTGAGTGTGTGTCTGCCTCCTCATTTGGGGTCCGGCTGGGCTACTTGTATTGTACTGCTGGGAATGGGGCCTGCGTCTTATGGTGGGAATGGAGTCGGAGTTACTGGCTCCTCTCGGACTCTGACATTGGGCTAATGCAGCTGAAGACCCTCATGTTCCAGTAGGCCTAGTGATCGGCTTAATCTTGGAGATGCAGCCCCCTTGCCTCTAAGCTCCGTCTTGTAAATGCAGCTTTTCGTGTTCCCCATCATGGTGACACTCGTTTCAGTTTGTGTATTTGGACTCGAGGTGTGCCAGGCTTGGTGAATTGAGTGGGAGACGCCATTAGAGAGGACTCGACATGCCTGTCGCTAACTTACAGTGCTAAACGCTGGCAAGGAAAGCGTATTGTTCTACATTTATTTATAAAGAGAACTATTTTATTTCCTTTTTTTTTGTATATGTGTGCAGTTAAACGTTACTTTCTGTAGGACAGAGGACTGCTGCCTGCCGATGACCTGATCTTGAGCTCCTTCCACGGTCCACGACTACAATGTTGTTTCTTACCCAAGTCTTCCTAAGCTCAGCCATTTCTGTTCACAGTCAGGACAGCCAAGAGGACCACCAGGATCTGCAGATGAGCTTTAATGAAAGACGCAGCTGCAGAACTGCACCAGGGGGGCCTCGATGAAGAGAAGTAAAAAGAAATCTAGAACAAATGGTGGGCTTCAGCTAACATTGGCAAGGGTGGCATAAAGGTGGTCTTGTTTTGTTTAAACTGGTGCCTTCTTATAATTGAGCCTTTTAGAGCATGAGACCCCCAACACCTGGTGCCCACTACTGAGGTCGGTTTGAGCCTCACTCTGGTGCCGCCAATCTGTCATTCACACTTCTTATTAGTTGACTATTTAGCTGACACTTTTATACACGGTGACATTTGACATACAATTGGTTGCATTTCCTTTGTTCTTCCAAGTTGGGCCCACGGTGGGTGAAGTCGTTTGCTGAGGGTCACACACGGGTGTCAGTAGTGGGATCTGCAGCCTTGGCCACTGTATCACACTGCAGTGACAGTCTCATCACTGACACTAAAGGACCAAAAGACAGCAAGCAAGATGGCAAACTGCACAGATATGAAATGGAGGAAGGCCCTCGTCAAATACACGTCGTCACTGCGACATCACTGACGTGTTTCTATTCCTGATGATTATGTAGAGGCTGAGAGTGAAAGAAAGAAGCCACCAGAGGACTACTGAGTCTATAGGGAGACACTGGTCCAAATGCTATGAAATAGCAGACCTAACGCTGCTTGGATGGGCACGTCCTACCACTCTAAACCAACGTGCGTCACGAGATGGGCACTTTGGACCATTCACACAATGGAGCACACCAGCTGGGGACAAATGATTACACTTCTCAGGTGTGCTTTTCTTTCTTTCTTTCCATATCTGTCTATTATATAGTGCCTTTCACATTTATCTATCTACCTTTGTCATGCATGTGCACCTGGGGATTACCATCCTGGCTCTGGCAAGGTAAGCAGTCCCACCCCAGGACGGAGGGGGCGCTGATGCTAACAGTGTCGCCCCTTTCCTCAGCTGCCTCGATGTCCCACCCAAAGAAGAAGCTTAGCACCGCCCCTGCCCCTCTGAGAAGACTCCGCCCCTTCCAGCTCCATTAATAATATAAAAGCCAGAGCAGCAGGGAGCCTGGCGTCAGGAGCTGTTTGTTCACAGGGGTGACAGACACAGGTGACAGCACTGCCATCACTATGTCCTCACTTATGTGACAGTTCTTTTCAGATAGTAGACTATCAAGGAGTGACAATGTGACAATGTGCTCACCCACAATCTTGATCTCCATTCCTGTGAAGTAGTCCACCTCCAGCTCAATGAGCCCGCTGTCCTCTTCAGATGCGTTGTTTATGATGTACACAAGGTTCCCGTCCTCCTGGCACAGACCTGTGCCATCTTTCATGCACTTGGCACTTCCATGGCTACACTGTGTAATGTTTTCAGGTGACACATGGCACAGGACCTTGTCATTCCTGTACAGTGTTACAGCATGTTGGAGGCCCAAGGCTGCTGAAAGAAACGTCACCCTGTGGGGCTTACCTGCACAGGCTGAAGTGAATGAAGAGAAGGACAAAGAAAAGTTACGGATTGTGTTGGTCACAAGAGGCGCCACATTGAGGACTTTCTACTGTCTGCGAGATGCCCACCCACCTGCTTGCCCCTTCATTCTCAAGGATTTACTTTGAACATCGGCTCCCCAATGCCACACTCTGCCCACAGCCTCCATATTTAAACCTCAGCCACTTACCCGGCTCGGTGGAACTGGGGTCCACACCCTGAATCGTCACCAGGCAGAGGAGACACAGAACGAGCCACGCCACACCTTGGGGGAGAGAAGAAGACAAAAGAGAAGATAAATGAGGTCTCCATGAGCAGCTGAGCAAAGACCACTCTGACTTGGCCCTTCTTAACACCCCCAGATGATGGACATTGCAGAGGTGGGCTGCACTGCAGGCCCATTTGGGTGGCGCTCTCTCTGATGTTTTACTTACCACGGGGATGCCAGGATCTCTGTGGTGCCATCGCTCTTTCTTTTTTCATCTTGGTGGAGATCTTCTTAGGTGCTCTGGACCTCCTTGTCCTGCGTTTCTTCTTCTTTTCTTCACAAACGCCTGGTATGGTGGGCAGCGACCCATTGTGGCCCACTTCTCTGCTGTTGCCTGCCCTCTTACGTGTGGGGTGGCGCCGTCTGACTTTTACGTCCCGTGCCGCGGAGTTCAGATTTTCCTGTCCTGCTCTTCTCTTGCTGTAATGGAGCTTCGCTTTGTCCTCGGCATGGGGGGCTCTGATCAGCGGCTCCTGTGCACGGCTCTCGTCTTCCAGGCTCCTCAGAGGCTGATCCTCAGGTGGCAGCGACACAAGCTTGGCAGGATCAGGGAGGTCAACGGGTAGCTTTACATCCACCAGGTCTTCACTTGAACTTGGCACAAGTTTGAAAAGGTGAGGGGGGGCATATGCGGGCAAAGGTGAGCCCACCGACTCCTCTGAGAAGGATGAGCGCCTGCCGCCATAGAACGCACTGCTGGACGAATCCCCATCACGAATGACTTGGCAGCTGCTTTGCTTTTCCAGGACCGGGCAGCTTTCTTGTACTGGGAAACTGAGAAATTCCTGGTGTTCTGGAGCGCTGAATGACAACAACAAAAAAAAAGAAAGAGTGACAAATGGTGGCCTCGTGCGGCTAATCAGGGCCTGTGACTTATAAGGGGAGTGCCCTCTGGGGGTCCGGATGCTTCATTTTGCACCACTCGGCAATGCTAACAGAGGTCTTTACTTTAAAACACACACACACACAAGACGAGGGAGTGTTTGGGGGGCTCGAGCCCCGGAAGGCTGTGCCTTTATTTAAAACTAAAAGCGCATTTGAGGTGGAGGTCCGCAGACAGGGGTGGAACATGTCAGGGCCGTGTCGTCAAAAATGGGGACCAAGGCCAGCAGGAGGTGACAGTTGGAGTGGCAGAGGAGGACGCCCCAGAGGACCCTTGACCACCCTGACTCGAGAAGCCCTGCCCCTTTGTGGCCCTTCTACCCGACATGATGGACCCACCCGAGTGGAAGCAGCCCGTGATGGCCGTGGAAGCCGTGGTTTGGACCAGGTGGCCCCTGCATTGATCGATTTTCTGGGGGCAGAATTGACCAGGACATCTCTGCTGGCCCCTCTAACTGCTCTGGTCTCTGATTGCTACAACGTCCATATTTGACATCCTGTCACGTGTGCCCCCAGCTTAAGGGCTCTGGTGGTGGTCGTTACCCGCCAGGCCAGGGGTTGGCACTGTGTTCTAATGCCTTCTCTTTATGTGGCACTGAAGACTGGCAGCCACTGCTTTGGTGACATCACTTCCGTGTCACTTCCTGCCTCATGAACAGGAAATCGGCCATCTTGTGTCAGTTCAATTGAGTACACATTTATTACACTTTCTTTCTAGTTTTTATCTAATTATGCGGTGTCACCAAGGTGGTGCCCCCTCTTTATCTTTCTTGGTGTCCCCTTTTAAATTATACTCACTGTGAGGGACAGCCGGGATAACTGCATTATGGAGGGAGCGTTATCTCCCCCGGAGTGCTAGATGGCAGCCCCCCCCCCTGGGTGCCACGGTTTCCAACAGGGCATCATGGGAATCGGAGTTCTGTGACTCAGCCCTGTTGGGTGCATTGGGCACCACCAGGGGGTGCTGTGGGGACTGGGGAGGCCCACTTCATGGCTTTAGGGACACCAGAAGTGCTTTTCAGGGCTCACTACTCAGAGAGCCAGAGAGAGAGAGAGAAACCGAGGAAGAGGAAGAGAGAAGAGCATTGGTGGGAATCGACTGGAAAGCGTTTCCCACAGCTGAAGAGAAGCCATGTGTGTTGCTGGGCTTGTGCCCTGAGTGCGTCTGCATCAGGTTTGGGGAGCTGGAGTGCCCCCCGCAGGCCACAATACATACATAAAAGAATCATACAGTCCGATTGGGGGTCTTCACAGGACATTGCCCACCCTGATTTGTCTGACTTCCAAATATCTCAAAATGCGTTTCTTTACATTTTCAGGTATCCGCAATATTCTCGATTGCATTTCAAGGCCCCTCTAAGTGACTTTGTGCAAATCTAAAATTCATTTGGAGTGTCACGTCCAGCAAGACCACCCGTTCTTTAATTCATATAAACTCACTGTAATACTGCTGAGGACTTTGATTTTTATTGCATCTTCTTTAACCCCAGTTGGCTTTATAAAGGAGAAGATGAAGAGCAGTGGAGCACATGCCACTGGCATGTGTGGGTGGCCATGACGCTCAATGACCTGCCACCACCACAATGACATCCCTTCTGCAGGACCACCAGGACACTTGAACGACAGCTGAGTGAGGGAAGTCTCAGAGTCATGAGCGCCGCTTTGTGGTGACAAGTAGTAGTGCGGGTGGTAAAGCGCAGCAGTGACTGGTGGGTTTTGAACCCGACCTGAACGTGACGTGAAAACCAGCAAAATGAACTCAAGATGAGACGTAATGAAAGCGGGCACAAGTGCTTCCTGTTCACACGAGACCACCGGGAAGTCATTTCTCAATCGCATCCAAAGAGAGTAAAGAGTGAGAAGTTAAAACATCTCACAGAAACACTCAAGAGCGGCTCGGCATTGGTGGTCTCCACACAGACCTGGCGTCCTGGTGTTGTGTGGCAGCCTCATGTCATCGCCAAGCACAAGTTAAAGTCCACAATTCCTCAGCCGCCGTTGATACAATAAATGACCAGGCAAATAAAGAGCTAAGACAAAAGAAAGAGTCAACTCACCTCTGTGGAACAGAAGACCCCTGAAGACCCTCTCCAGCACCTGTGGGAATCAAACAGCAGAGCTCTTAGAACAAGTAAGGAGGAATGATGAGAATTAGAACTCCGCCCTAAGATGGTTCTTGGCCACGCCCCCATCACCACAGACAGTGCCCCGTTATGCTAATTCCCCAGCAGTCACGTGACCCCACATCGACTCCCACTATCTTTAATGCCACTTGCTGGCCCTTTACTGGGCTGCGTGGTTCCTCGTAGCTCCAAAGTGCCACTTCATCTTGGGACGGGGGTTTGCAAAACCCCCCAAGATGTGGAATAAACGGAAATCTTGAATGTGTGGTAGGCCACCAGCAGGAGAGGAGGAGGGTGGGAGCTGGCACCCACCACACAACAAACCACCCGTATTGGGACTGATTGCGGCGGGTGCCAGTTCTGCCAGCAACACCCAAGTTTTCCCAGTGAGTTGGAGGACCTGGAATCAGAGCTGGATGCAGATGAACGTCATACGGTGGGCACAGCACATGCAGGACATAAGAGATGAAGAAACTGTGGACTCAGCCCGAGCTGCTGGACGTATGCAGTGAGGGTCCCTTAAAGTCGCGACTCACCTGGACTACTTCACACTTCGGTTACCATCTCATCCTGGTTATTTACTTTCATTTAAATCAATTAATGGTTCTTACTGGACCCTTCATGTGGATGGGTCTTTTGGAAACTAAAAATGGCTGCCCTATGGCATTGCCCTGAAGAAGCACTCTGGCACCTTCATTTTTAAGAGGGCAGTCTGTCGCTTGTCCCTTTCTGAAGACCCTCACGGTGCTTCTGCTCTACATTTGACATCCTCTGCCTCCTTTGGATTCTGCCAGTGCTTTTTGTTGTTTTGCCAGGCAGTGTGCCCGACACCTGTGCCATCTTTAACCAAGCTACTCCTGGGCCTACCTATTGTTCCTTCTGATGTGCACAACGCTTGATCAGACTCGACTCTACAATGTCCTTCTGGGGTCTTCTTCATGCCTCCAAGAGGGCAGCATGCCAGTTGGCATGTGTATTCCAGTTTACAGGTGTGCCCAGTCCTGGCCCACTGAACAATGAAGGTAAATGTAAAAAAAAACTTGGAGCCCAAGAATATCAGATGGGGTCTGTCACAACATCCCATGTATGGCGTTTAAGTCACCTGGCGGGCATTGTCATTGCAGAATTCCCTGGCACAGAGTCAGAGTTACAACACAGGTGAAGAAAAGGAAGCGCGCCACCTAAGTCCTCTGGCACTTCTACACACGCCTTGCCGTCATTCCTGTGCCCGACTGTATGCACTTCAGTTTTTCTACATGTTGTACGTTCAAGTCTTGTATTTTAGGTTGTGAAATACTCTTAGCACGATTGTGGTGGTGCCAATGTGCCACCATCTTTACTGTTTTCTTATTGACCATTGCCAAGTGCAGTTACTACGTCTAACATAGGCGCCATATGCTGAAGTCGTGGCGACATGCAGGGATTGGCATCTTGCAAGTTCATTTCATTTTTGACGCCGGGACTAACCTGCCCTCAAATGTTTCACTTTCTGCTCTTTTTCTTAATTTACAAGTGGCTTTGCCAATCATTGCCCGCTTTACCGTGCCCTTTTTTTTTTTTTTTTTAATTTGCCTCCTACTTGCATTTTTTTCCATCTAAAATCCTTCTGTCATTAGAACTTGGGCAGGAAGATGTTTTAGGCATGGAAGACAGAAGTTTTGAGGTCAGGGAGTTCTGCGGGCTAATCAATGGCATTGGGGACATGCCGCGTGTGATGGGCACATTCAACGGGACGACACACACGCTGTATCTTTACATTTAAAACTGGTGCCAGGCCAGTGAAGTAGCGGACTCGGGGGCACATTGGGAGGCAGCCAGTGAACTGTCACTGTGATGTGCCATTTGTGTTTCTTAAACGTCCCCTCACTTTAAATGGGATGCCAGGCCAACACATTGGGCCATCACTGGTGACTCTGGTCTTGTCCTTTAGGTGTGTGTCTAGCAGGGGGTGCTTTCTGCCTGGGACCCTGTTCTCATTGCTTGAACCTCAATATGAATACCCCTTCAGTAGCCATGGTGGGCATATCAAGGCGAGAGAAGTGGTGCGTGTGGGGGGGTTAGGGCTTTAAAATATCACCGTCACCCCGAATACACAGCGAGTGCAGTGACATCAATTCAAAACGCCATCGGAGCGGTGCAGTCATCATCCGGCTCTTCACTGGGGGGTCGTTGATGAGTGCAGTCGATCCGCTGGCAGTGAGGGGTCTGGTTGTTGGCACAGTGTTGATGTCACATCTGTGCCAGTGCTCTTCTGCCTTGAGGGGTCTGGCGAGGCCTTAACTAAGCACAATCAGTGCACTATAAGTGATGAAGAGCAGGTGACCGGGGGGACTGGACTCAGCCCTGAAAGACCCCAATACAGGGGGGCAGAGCAGCTGCTCTAATCACACGAGGCCCCTGCCTGAAAGAACTGTCCTCGCGCCCGCTACATTCAATTTCATAAGACGCACAAATCACAATCTCCAGATGTTCACCGGTCACCCCCAGCAGGGCCAGCCAACCTAACGAGTGTGCAGAAGGACCCACCGGAGTGAGGGGAGAACACACAGACGGCGCGGGACGGGACGGAGGACCTGCCTGTGACAAGTGCCGGGTGCCCAGGGTGGCCTTGAATTCATGGCTACGGTCATATCGGTGAGCGCATTCTCTCCTGTGGATACGCACACCCGGTACACCGGACGGCACTCGTACAGATACGCTACACCGGATGGGCTTCAAGTGTTTTTCCCGTTCTATTTGTTTTTTTATGTCATAACGCAAACACAGCGCCTGTGGGTCTCACACACCGAGGGTCGCGCCTGTGGTCTCATTAACTAAACTTTCTAACACGACGGCGCTTTGCTAAAAATCCTCCAGAGGTCGCGTGAACGCAACGAACTGAAGCTGAAAAACGACCGGAGGGGACTGCGCCGAGCTCGGGGTCTGCGGGGTCTGCCGGATCACCGCGCGGCTTCACGTTCAACTCCCACTGCCCGGCAGCGCTCCGCGGACCCTCAAAGCAGAATTTTCTCGATGCGCACCTGAGTTACAACGAGTTCCTAGTTTAGTTTTACAAACACGACCACCGCATTTGCGCATCAAGCCCGGCCCGCTCCATTGCATTGGGGTCTGAAGGACCCTCCACATTTGGAGAGAAAGTTCCAGACTTCTCCGAAACTGATGATTTGATTGCGTTTCTGAATTCATCCAGGTGTGAATTGACTCATTTTATCATATTAAAATAACAGACTTCAAATATATTTAGTGCACACAACATGTTAGTTTAAGTACGATTTACTTAATTTATTTAGGTTGAAAAACGTGAAATAAAAAAAATTTAATCAAATGCCCAAATGTCATTTTTTCATTGTAGTCAACTCTACTAAAAATACTTGAGGTGGTACAACTGAAAAACAACTGGCAATCAAATAAATATAAATAATAATAATAATAATAATAAAATAATAATAATAATAATAATAATAATAATAATAGTAATAATAATAATAATAATAATACGGTGGCGCAGTGAGAAGCGCTGCTGCCTCGCAATTAGGAGACCCGTCTGGGTTCGCGTCCCTGTGTGGAGTTTGCTTGTTCTCCCCGTGTCTGCGTGCGTTTCCTCCGACAGTCCAAAGACAAGCAGGTTAGGTGCATGGCAATCCCAAATTGTCCCTGGTGTGTGCTTTGTGCGCGTGTGTGCCCTGCGGTAGGCTGGCGCCCTGCCCGGGATTTGTTTCCTGCCTTGCACCCTGTGTTGGCTGGGATTGACTCCAGCAGACCCTGTCGTTAGGATATAGCCGGATGGAGAATAATAATATTAAGTGCCACCACTTACCTTAAAAAATGAACATTTCCAAAAATCACTTTTTTCCCCCCATCAGTGTAGGGGCTTTGATTCAATGTAGATGTGTTTCCGCCCCCACCCCGTAACCCCCCCATGTCTGTGTGACGGTCTGCTGTCCTCGCAAGCGGTGCGAATGCAGCCAAGTAGATGTCGCCACAAAGCGGAGTAAAATGGGCGTCACATATCATTTGCCTCGCAGACCGGTGTTCTTGTCTCGGGGGCTCCCTGTGTGGGGTCTTCGTGTTCTCCAGCGCTGCCGTTTCTTTCACTCACGTGCGTGTGTGTGTGTGCGTGTGTGTGTGTGTGTGTGTGTTAGTGTGCACGCGGCCTACCCGGGTCGTATTCCTGCCTTAGGCCCGATGCCTATCGGGATAGGCTGCAGGTGCTCAGCGACCCTGCCCGGGGTAGACGGCTGAGAAGATGGGTGCGGATGCCAACAGTGATTGTAAATCGAAGGCACCTATGAAACGTCTTTTCTTTTTTTTTCTTATTCAAAACGTTAGATTTTGGATTCGTAAGGCTGAGAGTTCCAACGCCCATTTCTGAGACGCTCCTTCCAGCGGTGTGTCGCCACAGGACGCGGCCGGGAGCATCGGCTAAAGCCGGGGGTGCGCGCGGGGGCCTCGCGTTACTTACTCGCTCACTGCCGGTTGCCCCCGTTTGCTCGACTTTTTAATGTGGGAGGAGATCGAGACGACACCGGCAGAAATCCTATATTCCTATACGGATCGTGGGAAAACTTTATAGTTTTGCACAAACTGAGAAGATGGGAAACAATCGGCCATTTTTGAGTAAACGGATATCGAAAGTAAACATCAAATTAACAATACGATTCTTTGTCCGCTGATCTTCTAAATAATAATGTTAATAAGGCAGCGGTTATTTCAAAGAAGGCAGCGATGCAGCTCCGTAGTTTTTCCTTAAAAAATCCAAGCAAGTGCACGAAGTCGTGGCGTCTGAAACACGCGAGCTGCAGGACGAAAGCGTCCAACGTGCACCCGAACAAGAATCAGGAGAAAAGTAAACGAAGGAATTCGTTAAAATGAAGCGACGAGTTACCTGATCGTGCACTTTTGTCCATTTCTGACGACCCCCCGCGGTTCCACAGCAGCTCCCCGAGACTTCGTCCCGATCGCGAGTTCGGCTGTCAATCGTCTTTAATGGAAATCACAAGCGGCGACTGGAAGTTAGAAAAGCAGAACTTCTGGCGGTCCGATAGGCCCGTTAGGTATGAAGACCCTCACTGAATGAAGTGTACAGACGAGCCGGCTCTCAAAATACCGCTGGCATGAGGCCCCCTTCCGATTACAGCGCTAGCCCCGCCCCTCAAGACACGGAAATTGATTGCATTTGATTGAAGCTTCAGGTCTTCCTTCGAAGAAATTGACCCGAGTTTAAGAGAAGGTAACGAGCCCACTAATAACATCTAAAGGCAGGCAGGCAGGCAGGCAGGCTAGGAGTCCGCTGAGGACCTCGTCACGTAACAGGTGACAGTCTGAAATAGCAGGGGCACAAAGCAGGAACCACCCAGCCTGTGCCAGTTTAGCATTGACCTATCAGGTATTTGGGGGCTGGGGGTGTGAATTATGAGGGAAATCTCATAGAGATGGGGGATGGGATGGGATGGGGGGGTGACTGGGCACAGAACATGAAAACAAATTAACTGCAGCATCTGTGAGAAGTGAAGGGTCTGCAGGTGTCAGGGTCTTAGCCCACTCTGTGATTACTGCATGAGATCTCACGTGTAGAAAAGGAGCTGGGGGGACCTCATATAATGATATTGATCTGGGACTTTATCATATGGACAATAAGATCAGGGGCCAAAGCCTCTGAAGCCCACCCTCCTGACACCACTGGTGCCTTCCACATAATAGAATCCATCTTCATATCCAGCTTATCCAGGGCAGCAGTCATCAGGTGCAAGGCAGGAACGACACCCGGACAGGGCAGACACTCACCACCCTAACAGCCAGTTTAGTGATGCCAGTCCACCTGGAGAGGACCCACATGGACACGGGAAGAATGTGCCAACTCCACAAGGGAAACACGCGAGGCACAAAGCCCAGTCTCCTTATTGTGAGGCAGCAGTGCCACCAATTATATAATTAATAATAATAATAATAAAAAGAAGGCCACCATGAGCGGATCTTTGTTCAAAAGGTTCGATTTTTCACCCTTTAGAGTGAGAACCTCCAATGCCACGGGCATTTCTGGCCCACCTCATGCAGCAGGGCACCATTTTTACAATAAGGCCTTGGCCATTTGGTGGCTCAGTGGCTGGCGATGTCCTCACAAACTGTTTGGGTGCCAATCAGTGCGTGGAGTTTACACGTTCTCTGTCTATGCTGTTTCTTTCTTTATCATTTCCCAAAAACACACACAGATGTGAGTGGCTGAGTCTAAACTGGCACTGTGTGTGTACCCAGGGCCGGACTGGCACCTTGTTCTGGTACTGCAGGATAAATGTCTGCCTCAGCGTCCCTCAACTGAATTCAGCCGCGTTGCTTTCGTTCTCACTATGCAGTATCCTGTGATTTTTCACATTTGTTCACAGTGTACTTTATGAGGACTTTGAAAACGTTACGCAGTTGGACCCCCATAGTCAGAAACACTAGTTTGCTATTTGAAGCCACACAGGGCCACCTCAGGTCTCACTTGGCCCCGGGTTCAAGCCCAGACTGAGGGGTGCGTGTTCTCCCTGTGCTGCTCCGCTTTTCTTCTTCTCAGTCCTGTTTGAAGGTCCAGGTGAGCCCCTGCTGTCGGGGGGCACAGAATCAGATTTTGAAAACCAAACTCTCCCCCTCCGTCAGTCCCTCAGCCTCAACTAGACGAGTGTGAACTTTGGTTTCTTTAAGAGAAGCCATGACTGATTTACTTGAGGATGTGCACCTGGATTTGAACTTGCGATGTGTGCTCCTCAATTAAAAAGGACAAACTTCGAGTAAATTCCACAGATGTCCACAAGGTGTCAGTATTACTCATACTGAGGACTCTCTTAGCGACGACTCCAAATCAATAAAGTGTAGAGTAGAGTGTCATAATGTATCAGGATTAAGTATTTATGACATATTAACACACGGCGCACTTGAAACAGCTTTACGTGGACCAAACACGCAGGGCAAGTGAAGCCGTCATCGCGCACTCCGTGACTTCTTCTTCATCTTCTTCTTTCAGCTGCTCCTGTTAGAGGTCACCACAGAGGATCATCTTCCTCATTGTCGTCATCTTGTCCTGTCACCCCCATCATCACCTGCATGTCCTCTCTCACCACATCCATAAACCTTCTCTTAGGCCTTGAAACTCTTAGCTATCGCAGTTATTACAGCTCGTGACGGGAATACCAAACACACACACACACGTACCTTTCATCTCCGCTAACATCCCATAATAAATGTCAGCCATGCAGTCTCAGTTGTCGCTCTTAACGCCACACATGGCGACCTCCGTGTCTGGTCCTGGTGGGTTCATCAGATCTTTGAGTTTCTGGACTGACAGCCACACTGAAGCTTGGAAACTGCATGGGAGGAATACGGCGGGGATCAGTACCCCCATTTCATAAACACTCGGGGTCTTCGAGGACAAAGATCAGCAGACGAGCAGACGAAATACAAAAACACGAGTTGGAAAGCCTGAGCGCGGGCTGCACGGCGAGGTGACGGACAGACGGACAGACAGACAGACAGACAGACACGGAATGGCGGCGCCTCCGTCAACGCGCTAATCAGCAGCAGCAATCAACAACAACAACAACATTTATTTCTATAGCACATTTTCATACAAACAGAAGCTCAAAGTGCTTTACATATTAAAGAATAGAAAAATGAAAGACATAATTATAAAACAAAATAAATCAACATTAACATCGAATAAGAGTAAGGTTCAATGGCCAGGGGGGACAGAAAAACAAAAAAACTCCAGACGGCTGGAGAAAAACTAAAATCTGTAAGGATTCCAGACCATGAGACCACCTGACCAGTCCCCTCTGGGCATTCTACCTAACATAAATGAAACAGTCCTCTTTGGATTTAGGGTTCTCACGGAAGGGCTTGATGATGATGATGGTCACGTAGACTTCTGCCTTTTAATCCGTCCATCATTGTTGGAGCATCATGAAGCTTTGAGTAGCTGGAGGTGGCGCAGGCAAAAGAAACAGAAAAGAGAGTAGGGGTCAGTACCGATTTTAGAGCCACCATGATTGTTATGATGAATTGAACATACAGAGTATCAGGATTAAGTTAAATTACGATTAAAATGAAGTTATAGAAAGGCCATGTTAAAGTAATGTGTTGTCAGCAGTGTTTTAAAGTGCTCTACTGTATCAGCCTGGCGAATTCCTATTGGCAGGCTATTCCAGATTTTAGGTGCATAACAGCAGAAGGCCGCCTGCCCACCTCACCACTTCTTTTAAGTTTTGTTCTTGGAAATCTAAGGAGACACTCATTTGAGGATCTAAGGTTACAATTTGGAATATAACGTGTCAGACATTCCGATATATAAGATGGAGCAGATTATTTAAGGCTTTATAAACCATAAGCAGAATTTTAAAGTCAATTCTGAATGACACAGGTAACCAGTGTAGTGACATCAAAACTGGAGAAATGTGTTCAGATTTTCTTTTCCTAGTTAGGATTCTAGCAGCTGCAGTCTGCACTCGTTGCAAACGATTTATGTCTTTCAGGGCCGCGCAGAAGGTTTCTCTGACTTTTAATGGCAGTTTCACATTTTCAGATATTTGAAGAGTGCGCTCCCTAATTCGAATGATCACAAACAACTTAAACTTCCCTGACAACTTCCATTGGAGAATAAATGTGCCGAATCTCAACAAAGTCGCTCGGCTGGGGCCAGACTCGGGACAGACAGACAGACAGACAGACAGACAGACAGACAGAGGTCACCTGGTGCTGAAATGTCAAGAAAGAAAGAAATACGCAAAAAGAAAAATAATATCAACAAACTTACATGAAATCCGCACGCGGGGCGACTTTGACGATTCACCAAATGTGTCAACGGGGGCCATGAAAAGTGAAAATAACACAGCGGGCCTGCAAGAATGGACCCCATGGCTGCTGTACACCAAAACCGCGGACGTGGAGCCTCCATAACTTACAGATTAAGGTCTGTTATTAATATCGATTGATTGATTGATTGATTGATTGATGGGCGGCACGGTGGCGCAGTGGTAGCGCTGCTGCCTCGCAGTTAGGAGATCCGGGTTCGCTTCCGGGTCCTCCTGCGTGGAGTTTGCATGTTCTCCCGTGTCTGCGTGGGTTTCCTCCGGGCACTCCGGTTTCCTCCCACAATCCAAAGACATGCAGGTTAGGTGGATTGGCGATTCTAAATTGGCCATGGAGTGTGCTTGGTGTGTTTGTGTGTGTCCTGCAGTGGGTTGGCACCCTGCCCAGGATTGGTTCCTGCCTTGTGCCCTGTGTTGGCTGGGATTGGCTCCAGCAGACCCCCGTGACCCTGTATTCGGATTCAGCGGGTTAGACAATGGATGGATGGATGATTGATTGATTGATTGATTGATTATTATTATTATTATTATTATTATTATTATTATTATGTTCAATCAAAGCGCTCCGATTTTTTTTCCTTCAGCAGAGCGCACATAAATTAATTCATTCATTCAATCAGTTAATAGAATAGCTCATCATACATATATATAATATAATATAATATAATATACAGAAACAACAACCGGAATTCCCCCACACGCTAAACGAAATTCAAAAAGGTTTTGAATTAATTCATTTATGTGCGTCCCACGATTTTATTTAGTCACATTTAACTACGAAAATAGCGGTTAAAAAATGTAACTTTTACTTTTTAGTACATTTATAACTAAAGTAAATACGATCGTTTAACTTAAAATGTATTTACACGGGGTGGGCAGAAGCGGATTTTCAGTTGTCCGTACACTGAAATAAATGGAATGTCAGATTAAAATAATAAAATAAAATGTACATCAGTTGCAGATAAACTTGTTTTTATCAAAAATATTTTGATGATTCTTAATGCACTGTATTAATATATCGTGCAACAACATGATATTTTAATATAACATGAATTAAACATTTTCATACTTTGTTAAATTAATTATGTTTTGGTAAATGAACACGACTCATGTCAATAAAGCATAATATTTTAACATTTCTCTTGTAAACGTTTTTAAAAAGTTACTTAACTATAATCTTATAGGCTGTCAATTATTCTTGTTCCAGTATCATTTTGTAGTTTATGTTCAAAGTTATTAATAAGAAATTAACAGGTTTGCTTATTCCTTTTATTTGGTAAAAACAATACAAACAACACAAATATAAAAGTATTGAAAAGCAGAAATGACCAGCAGTTTTATGTATAAGAGCACTGCTGTTTGGCTGTGCCATAACCAGAACACAAAATGCAGCTTGGACAGCGTGTTAAATTATAAAATACATTTTATATTTATGTAACTGTATATATTATAAAATAAATGTTAAATATTAGTAAAAAATAAAGTACAAAAATTGCTGCTTGGCCCCTTCGTTCACTATATATATTTTAATTTTCAAACGAGTAAATTCGGCAACTGTATTGTGTTATATTCGGGTGTATTATGTATTAGTCTGTATATTATTCGTATTGTTCTGGTTTTGCGATGTTATGATAATACTAATAAACAGCAATGCTGAAAGTTGTTAACCCATAAAGTCAGAAGTTTTGTTTTTTTAAGTACGTAAAGCGAGTAAATCAGGAGTAACCTACTCGAACGTGTACTGAGTTGCGATGGTGCAGTTAGTGAGCGTATAGTTTGATAAAACATTAAAACCGAATACGAGGAAAACACACAACGGAGTAACTAACGTTAGTCTGTGTGATTAAACTTTACCGCCTGCACGTTATGCGACCTCCGCTGACGGTGAGGACTAAACAGAACCATCGACTTCAATCTAAATGAGTGAAACTATAAACTGCACATCCCACAGGAGGCAATACATTAAATATGATCGAGTTATTTCCAAAGTGGAATTTTCGTAAATGTAACAACCTGCCATTTTCTTTTTTTCAGTGAATATGGGAAAAGACATAAAGGTTATGATAATTATAATAGCTTTACGAAGTAAGAAGACAAATAAATAAAAATAAACGATACAATAATCAATAAATAGATAATAATACAAGAATAAACTGTGTGTACTCACAACTGTAAGCCTATTTTGATATATAAATATCTAGATTTGTTTTTAACCGTTAATGAGCTCTTTCGATTGTGGATGTTTTTCGGTTTTATTTGAAGTTCGAGTTGATGATCTGCGCGTCTTTTGTGCGCTCAGAGCGCGTTGCTGTTTTGTCTCCGAGTATCCTGAGCTGAGCGCCGCCGCCGCTCCTGCGTGTTCAGACCTCGCCATCTTTGGGAGCGGCTGCTCTTTTCGGTGGGATGTCGTCTTGCTGCCTTCGTCAACACAACTCAGCTTTTATACATTTGAGTTTTATACTGAGGCCTACGTGCTGCTGCTGTACGGCTACGTGTTAGACAGCATTGGGAAAGATGCTGAAAAATGTTAAAGTGCACCAAGATATTTCACAATAAAGTACATTTTGAAACATTTCCTTTCTACACGTGACTGTAGTTTTAAGATTTAATAAATAAATAAATAAATACATTACTTAAAACAAAAACACTTTGACCAACTTCATTTTTTACATCGTCACAACTTTAAAATGGTATTAATAACTACAGTTATTAAGCACGCAACTTAAAAGAGTCTTTAAAAATGTGAGGTGAATTAGTTAGGCAGCTTCATTTTTATGTGCAGTCAGTTTAAAAGAGCGCGTGTCTCCTATCGTTGTTTTAAGTAGATGGTAATTAAAAGTAATTTAACATCTAAAGAATCTGCCGATCTTCTTCTTCTTCTTCTTCTTCTTTTTGGCCCAAAAACGACGGAGTGACAGACAAGCGCAGAGAGCCGCGTGAAGAAATACACGCCGAGATCTAAAGTGAGCAGTTGCGCACTGAAAAAAATAAGGTGATGATTCGCACTTCATATTTTCAATCTGAACCAACAGAATTACTTTTAGTTTATTGAGCCCACAATTTTTAAGTTGAGGCAAATCATTTCGATCACTTGTTTTATACTGAAGTAAATCTCTTTTTAAGTTCTTCTTCTCTGGCAGTTGGAAGGCCAGCACGCTGGAAAGTTCGAGCAGAAGAGAATACAACACAACTCATGAATAACTAAAATATTACGGTATAGGATTTTAGGTTGATTTCCTTCACCATAAGTGACTTTGGTACAAACACATTTTTTTTTTACTTTGATTGAGATCTAAAATCAAATATTTCAAGCTACACTAAATGACTAATCTTAAGTTTTCTTGAGAGATATAGCGATGCTGAAAGGAGTCGTCCCGTAACAGAATTAGTCAGACCTTTTAGTTTTTGAAGTACATAAAAGTACTTGTACTAACTAAACGAATCAATCGATCCCCTTGGGACATTTCCTGACTTGTGATGCGGTCTTCACATTTAACATCAAACGTCAAACAAGGAAAATTCCCAAACAGTAACGTTATGTGGTGAAGAGTTTTAAATGAATATCTGAAAGTTTCTCGTGTGCACTGAAAAGTAGAACGTCGCTGTTGTTCATTCAACGTGAATGTTCTCTTTCAAGCAACTTATTAAGATTAGTCATTTAGTGTTGCAGCTTGAAATGTTTGGTTTATTAAGTCCTGGCGGAGGGAATAAACGTACAAATCCTATTTCATTTAACTTACTATTTAGGTTGTTCGTGTGTTGTGTTTGAGGGCCGTTTGTATTTTCTATGTCAAACTTTCCAGTTTGATGGCTTTCAACTGCCAAAAAAGAAAAACAACTTAAAAAATTAAAAAACAAGTGAACTACACCCAATCACTCAAAATGATTTGCCTCAACTTAAAAATTGTGGGATCAATAAGCTAGAAAGAATGATTTTGGTTCAGGTTGAAAATATTAAGTGTGAATCATCACATTTTTTTTTCAGTGTGTGTGCGTCTGTGTTTTAAGTTGTATTAACTTTTTGCTCTTATGTATAGGAATTGTCGATATTAGGTGTTGCATGTCCGTTGTTGTTCTATAATATAAACTCAGCAAAAAAAGAAACGTCCCTTTTTCAGGACTGTGTATTTCAACAGTAATGTTTTAAAAATCCAAATAACTTTCCAGATCTTCATTGTAAAGGCTTTAAACAATGTTTTCCATGCATGTTCAATTAATTATAATCAATTAATTAACATGCACCTGTGGAATGGTCGTTAAGACCGCTTACAGAAAGTAGGCATTTAAGGTGACAGTTCTAAACACGCAGGACACTAAAGAGACTTGTCTACTGACTGTGAAAGATGCCCAGGGTCCCTGCTCATCTGCGTGAACGTGCATTAGGCCTGCTGCAGGGAGGCATGAGGACTGCTGAATAAATTGCCATGTCCGCACTGTGAGACGCCTAAGACAGAGCTACAGGGAGACAGGAAGGACAGCTGATCATCCTCGCAGTGGAAGAGCCCGGATCTCAATCCCATTGAGCACGTCTGGGACCTGTTGGATCGCAGGGTGAGGGCTAGGGCCATTCCCCCCAGAAATGTCCAGGAACTTGCAGGTGCCTTGGTGGAAGAGTCGGGTAACATCTCACAGCAAGAACTGACAGATCTGGTCCAGTCCATGAGGAGGAGATGCACTGCAGTACTTCAAGCAGCTGGTGGCCACACCACATACTGACTGGTACTTTTGAATTTGAGCCTCCCTTCATTCAGGGACACATTGTGAAACATTTTGAGTTTATGTCTTATGGTGTTGACTCTTTTAGTGTTCATACAAATATTTACACATTAAGTTTACTGAAAGTAAAAACAGTTGAAAGTCAGAGGACGTTTCTTTTTTTGCTGAGTATATGTGTATGTATGAGATATCTGCTTTTTAGATTCGTTTCTTTACATTTTGGTCGGATATAACATTTCGACCTAGTGGTTTTATATTGGATTTTGAGATATATATATATATATATATATATATATATATATATATATATATATATATATATATATATATATATATATATATATATCACACTCACCTTTTGTTTGCATGTGAAACCAGGTGTGTTATAAAATTATTCATTGAATAGAAGCCATGCAGTGGTGTCTGGTGGGCTCACTGAGGGGCTTAAAGCAGAGAAGGACAAACAAACTGGGATTGGCTTTTTACTTTTGGCACACAGACTGGAAGAATCCTAACTCTCCTCTGTTAAGTCAGCAGGTCACTGATGTTTTATGTTATTTGAAATTGGAAAAAATTAAATTCGCTCTTAGAGGGTCTGTGCAGAACTTTTTCAAAACCCGGCAGGGTCTCATCAATAACATTTTAGATGAAGCTCTTCACGCACTGAGAAAGCAGATTCTCTTTGTATTTCTTTTACTTCTCCTTTCATCTTTAGCCGTCTATTAAACTCATCAATTTATGTATTTTTTACCAGCTTTAAATTGAATTCCGTTGGCCATGCTCTCTTTCTCAGGGGTGAGGGTTGATTTGTTTTCAATCCTAATATTTGTAAAAATGGATCTATTTGTATGGAATGATTACAATAAAATCAATAAAATGATGTGAACTCTTTTACTCTGAATTTTAAATTATAACAGCTACAACAATGTTATTACGTGCAACTGATGTACATTTTTTTTATTTTATTTTAATCTGTCATGCCATTTTTATGCCAGCCTGCACGCGGTCTCGAACTCGAGAGGCCTTTTCTGGGGTCGGGTGGCCGGCGCAGGCTAATCCAGACCAACTTGTCGCCTTTCGGGACTTTCTTGTCGCCTTTCGGGACTTTCTCTCTGACGGTGCAGATCTAAGCCTAAAATACACCGACAGGAAGAGCGCAGTCCAGGAAATGGGGCGAAGGCTTTTAAAAGGATCGCATGCATGCCAGCTCGACCCTCACTGTTAAAATGCGGTCTTTAATGGCACGCGGCGTGGCTCCGCACTGCTTGGCAAACAAATATTTCATATACGAAGGGTTCGTTCGTGCTGGCACTTGAAGTTCGGGCTTTGAAATTGTCCTAAATTGCGGGTAAAATGGAAAAGCTGCACGTGCGGTAATCTGCAGCAGAACAACTCGCAGATCAAGAAAAACTGAGCTGAGCCTGCATGTGCCGGGGGTCCCGCGGATGTCAGCGACCCCTTAATGCACAATAAACCAGCGACTATTGATGACTAAGGTCGCTCCCTGTATGAAGAAAACCTTCATGTTTGACTGCATGTTACGTGATGACATCCGAATAAAATAATCTTTGACGTCGAGTTAGTAACTCGGTGCACATTAAATAAAATAACATTTAAAAGTTTCATCGGGTGAACGAGCCACAGTCTCCAGGAGGATTTCATTTGTCGCCGGCCGTTATTTTAAACGTATGAAGGAGTCTCGACGTTGTCCTGTTTTCTTCTCCAAGTCGGACCCGACAGACGAGACGGAATGGCCGCGGAGGTGCAATACGTTAAAAATTGGAAAAGCAGATGGCTGCCTTTAAGTAATCGACGAAAGGAGGAAAAAGAAAACCCCACAAACCTCACAAGAATGGCTGTCATTTCTTATGGGCGCTGCCCGGTGTGTCCAGCTGTCCAGCCGTCCGGCGGTCCTTTCTGGAGGTCGACCTCCGGTTTTGTTTCAGTTTGTTGATGAAGATCGACCGGCGTCCCGTCCATGGGGGCACCACGCACATCTCTCCGATCCTGAGGAGGACAAACGAAGTGGAGGCTGAAGTTGGACGGAAGGACGGATGGCGCAAATAAAGGCAAAGCAAACGTGTGGTGAATGAAGTGAAAATCAAGAAAGAAAATGAAGGCTCGTGCCTGCAGTCCTACGTGAATTGCCTCTTCGAGTGTCTTATGATTGACACGAGCTGATCAAAGAGTTCCATTTGCAGCAAATTTGGGAGAACACAAAGACGGCTGAGGGTCTTCATGGTATTCACGGGTCCGGTCTTCACTGTTGTTGGTCCACTGACTGGCCGTCCTCAGTGTGTCAGAAAGCTGGGAAGACATTACGAAGAAAGGGAAGCCAAGCGAGGACCTCGCACAGGCGCTGCAGGGCTCTCAGCGTTAAAGTGTCCAAATGAAAATGCTGTGGGAACCTTGTCTTCACAGATCCACCTTAAAAGTCAATCTTATTGGGCACATAATGTGACAGAAGGGACCTGTTTGGAAAAACCCTTCGCTTTTCGATCATTTGCATCTTTGGAATTAAGACGGTGTCACTTCCGTTCAGTTTGTGGCCTAAAATGGCCTTCTGCTGCTGGGACTTTGGTTGTTGGGGGGACGTGTCTTCAGGGTAACATCTGGATGATTGGAAAACCGGGAAGAAACCAGAAATCACACGTGCGCGCGCACTGCAGACAGCCCAGCGCCCAGCCGTCCTGCCCTTCACTCCCAGTTTCTCCGAATCCATCAGCTGTTTCATGTTCGAGGAGACACTTCCAGTAAACCGAAACCGGGCATTGCACAAGACATCCGCGTTACACGCCCAAGCAGGCGGCTGCCAGAAGGCATTATTACTGTCTGGCACAGCCCAGCCATCCTTCTGGAGAAGGCATTCATGTATTCACTCATTCATCCTTCCATCCATTCACTCAAACCCAAAAGTCGAAGTTTATTGTAGAGAAAAACTTAAAGAGCGACAATCGCAAGTCAGTCGGCGGAGACGGGCGGTGTGAACGACGAGGTGACAGACAGGCAGACACACATCCACAGACAGATAGAAATGAGTGACGAGCCAACCGCAGAAAAAAACCGTTATGATGTGGGGATCAAAAGAGGGAGTGAAAAAGAAACGGACGTGAGCGGACTAAAGCGACGCCCGCCGTAAGAATACACTGTAAAAAAAAAGTAAATTTACGGTAAAAAAAACCTGGCAGCTGGGGTCGCCAAAATTTTACTGTAATAAATAAGATGACAATATTTTCAGGTCTACAGTATCATTGTACAATAAAAAACTATTTGGTCGTTACAACAAACTCCAACAGAAGAGAATGTTTAATCTTTACCGGAAGTTCACACTGTGTAATAAATATAACAATCAATAAGCTACAATACATGTATCAGCATAGCCAAACCTCACAGATTACATCAGTCAGGTTACAACAACCAACACCTGGCAAGTGCCATTAAATTACACACATTTACAACAACTCAGTGTTTAACGAAATTACGCCGCTTGCCTAGTAGGGAAGTAAAGTTTCCTCTTTTGTGGTGTATGGTGTCCTACTCATCGAATACAACTCACCATAAATCAGCTTCCATAACCTCAAAAAACCTTCAGCACGTGGGAAAAATCAGTCTGCTAACTTAGGTGAAGTTTTATTCCCTCCTATTCAAAGGTATGCGGGTCACCAGGAGCAATATTGTCAAAAGGGGCGTGTCCTTATGCAAATATCGTAACGGTTTAACTTTAACTGTGATTTACTGTTTTACATTTTACGGTTGTTTACCTTCGTTATTTAACGGTTTTACATTAACATTGTAAAACATTACAAACAAAACATTAAATCAGCAGATTTTTTTCAGGATTACTGTAATGCATCAATAAACGGTATTTAGCATATTTTGAAGGTAAAAAAATATTGATTTTATAGAACTTGACTGTAAAAAATAATGAAATTTATTGTTTAAGATATCCAGGTAATTTTCAGTGGAACATAAGGTAACTTTCCTTTTATTCAGAAAAGGTCTTTTACCTTCACCGTTTACAGTATTTGTACCGTTAAATTTACTGACATTTTTTACAGTGAATGGAAAACGGTGACAAAGGAATTCAGAAATCAGGAAGAAATAAATAGTTCTTGAAAGACGCAGTGTGCATGTAGAATTCCATGTGAAAGTGATAAATAAATCAGGCTGTCTGAGTTTATGTACTATGGCCATGGCATCCTGCTAGTTTTGTTGCATGTATCTTGGACTTCCTAGAAATGTGGACGGTAATTTGATCGTTTTGCCTACACGTACGTTGTTATTTTTAGTGTTTGCTTGCAGTGCGTCTGTATTCAAACACTGTACAATACAATACAATACAATACAATACAATACAATCCAGTTTATTTGTTGTAGAGCCCAAAATCACACAGGAATTGCCGCAATGAGCTTTAACAGGCCTGCCTCTTGACGGCCCCCCAGCCTCGACTCTCTAAGAAGACAAGAAAAAACTCCCAATAAAAACCTTGCAGTGAAAAATGGAAGAAACCTCGGGAAAGGCAAAGAGAGACCCCTTACCAGGTAGGTTGGGCGTGCAGTGGGTGTCAAAAGACAAAGGGGGTCAATACAAGACAATACAATACACAGAACAGAACAAATCCTCAATACAGTATAAAAATAAAAATTTTAGAAGTACGGAGCAGAATTTAACAGTAGATGACATCACAGAATAAGATTTGGATATTTTTAGAGTCCTGGAGACCTCAGCCATCAAGCTGCCTCCCCATTTGGCCATTCACGGCTGAAACAGCGCAGGGCCAGCCAATCCGATGAAAGGACCCCTCTTTCCCACGATTCCTGCGATCCTCCATCAGGGATGACTTTACCAAAGGCAGGCAAACAACTTGGCAGGTGGGCCGTGGCACCGAGTGGCACATTGTATTGTTCCACGCGCAGATCTTGTTGATGTAATCTGAGATAGTTGAGACGCGCGCCCTTTGTTTTAACATCGCGCATACGACGTACTGTTGGAATAGTTCACCGCTGGAGTGCAAAACACTAAATGTATTCCTCATTGATAATCTGTTGGCACTGAGTAAGCCTTATTCAGTTGGCGGTTCTTTTATCAGGAACATGTTGTAAATCTTTTGTGCCAGCCAATGTCTCAGTAAGGGAATACAAGTGGGTAAACCATAGGATCGCAATTCATGTTGAGCGTGGAAATCTGTTTACAGGAGTTACCTTCTGGGACTGATGCAAATCGATTTCATGCTTGTGTTCGTATGATTTAGCAAAGGGGTTGATGGTTCTGAGCATGGACTCTAGCTGGAGAAGCACATTTCGCCTAATGCGGAGTTTGCTTTATTTTGTAATCGTACTTCAGTAGCTTGTCGAGAAATGCCGTGACAGCTGCCTGTGGGCAGGACCAGTTTTGCAGTGGAAGCAGGACAAACCAGAAGAGAAATATATATAAGAGATTCTGCCAAAAAGACTACAGCAGCACCCATCATCGCCATTGAAATCACAACTTTGACAACAAGAACAATAACCTGGACAATAGCAGTAATAAGGGAGCCACCCGACAGTCTAGGAGAGTAAAACACGCGCACACGAGGGAGTTTAATGGCGTCGAGCTCTTTAGAGACCAACTAAGCGCTCAGTGCCGCAGTCCAGACACCGGACTCGACGGTGGGCTTCTACTTCTTGAGCTTTAGCCCTGCAGCACGTCGCCCAGTTCTTGCCCAGCACTCTCCACTGTTAACGTGTACTTGCAGCCCCCTCTGGGACTGTCGCGCGTGGTCTGACAAGGGTGTCAAATTGAAGGGCACGAGGGGTTCACGTGGGGTCTTATGGATACAGTTGACATACAGTGCATCCGGAAAGTCTTCCCAGCGCTTCATCACTTTCTCCACATTTTGTTATGTTACAGCCTTATTCCAAAATGGATTCAATTCATTTTTTTCCTCAGAATTCTACACACAACACCCCATAATGACAACGTGAAAAAAGTTCACTTGAGGTTTTTGCAAATTTATTACAAATATATATATATATATACATATCTATACATATACACATATATACATACATATATATCTACATATATACACACACAGCTATTTCGTATCAGTGCAATACGCTGCTTGTTAAAACGGTTGACTCCCGCTCTTACGTGCAATAACAAATCAAATCATTCAGTTGTCTTTGCTCATATGTCATTTTAGAGCTGGACGCCTGGCATCTTTTTTTGGCCACAAGTTCGTTTCTGTTTGGTGTGAGGTTCTGTGTTGTGGAGATTCTCAGGATGGATTGCAGGTGCTCATCAGTGAGGCGACTCCTGTGTGCTGTTTTGTTAGTCTTTATCACTGAGAAGAGCTTCTCACACAGATATGTGCTACCAAACATGCACAAGGTTCGAGCCGCATGTAGACGGACTTTTTTTGTTCTTCAAAGTCACCAAAGCGCCGTGCAAACTCAGTGCGCAGTGCGCTCAGTTTATCAGCAAAGTGCGTATTTGGGAACACCGTAGTGACGACTTGGTTTAACATTACTTGGCAACAGGGAAAGTGGGGCAAGGTGAACTGGTGCATTTGTGTCTCCCATAAAAGCAGCTTCACTTGAAATCACTTTGTGATTGTGCACGGGTTAAAACGTCCGCTGAAGTGTCAGATTCTTATTTAATTATGCTGCTTTCTGTATCTTCTGCATTGCATTCAGGTTACCCTGATGTTTTATCTCATAGTGCCGTCTTAGATTAAATTCTGTAATTACAGCCACATTAGCTCCACAAATGAGACACACGGGTTCAGTAAACATATACTCAGCCTCCCATCGGTTTTTAAAGGCTCTATTTTCAGAATCAACTTTTCTCTTCAGCATCGTGTGAGCTAGCTTCGCAATAACTTGTTCGGCAAGGCGGCTGAAGCGCTGCATTATGGGATCTGTAGTTTATTGTGTTACCAGCGCTTCATATACCCGGCTTTAATAACAATAATACAGTATATAAAATGATCTCGGGCCGGATATAATTACACGCCGGGCGGATGTGGCCCGCGCCCTTGAGTTTGACACATATGGACTAAATAGAACTTGAAAAGATATATTTTTCAAATGTGATCGCGCAATTCAGATAGAGTTGACGCGACTACAGCCTGCATGCCTCAATAGTCATCCTCCCTCGCTCTTACTTTTTACCGCTCATCTAATGAATACACTGAGTATGGCTTTACCAAAACAATCATTGATGGCGAATAAAGTATCCATTATTCGAGTATGTAGATCGGGATATATATATACATATATATATACCCAGATCGCAGCGGAGAAGTAGTGTGTTAAAAAGCTAGAAAAGAAAAGGGAACATTTTAAAAATAACGTAACATGACTGTCAATATACAGTATTTGTTTTGTGAGTGTTACTGAGTGTTGCTGTCATCAAGGATTTGATTATCATTATTTCTTTCAATCAGGTTCGTATTTGTAGGATGTGTTGTGTTCAAGTTACATTCCGTGTTTGTCAATCGCTGTAAAGATGACAGGTTTCATTCATCGATTCGTTTCTTACTGCATCAATAAACAGCTCGTCTTCTTCTTTATCTGAGACCTGACACACTGCATGCACGGGTTTTTTACACTGTCTTCCTTTAGCGGGACATTGACTTTTTCCACCGTGTGCTTTGTTTCCGCAGTAGCTGGATTTATGAATATGCTTATCAGACGCTTCATATTTTTGCTGCCTTTTCAATTGTGTAATTCGGTTTTGTTCAGCTCTTTGGAACTGTTGCTTTTATCTGTGCACGCGTCAGTTCACGTGAGCCGCTCGGTGTACATGCATCGAAGGTTCCCAGCTGTGCTGGTGCCATCTCTGCTATGTCCATGGCTGTATTTAATGTTACCTTAGTCCTGGCACTTAAAACTTTCTCTCGCAGTTTCGCTGAGTTTGTGTCAAACACCACCCTGACCATCTCATCTTCCTCTCCATAAGCACAGTCCTTCACCCGTGAATATTTAGTGGCAGTTTGCTATTGGATTGCCGCTGACGGACGGCCTTATATGGGCAGGCACTAAATTACAAACGCCAGCGCAGCCTGTCTATGAACTTAATTTAAAGTGTAGGTTTACATGTGCTTTGTTTCCAAGTAGCAGAACTCATGAATATGGTTGTATATGTCACTGCCGCTTCTTATTGTTTCGCTGCCTTCTCAATTATATAATGCATGTTTTCTTCAGCGCTTTTTGAGGTCTTCCTGGTTTTCTATGTACTGCGTGATTACGTGGGAGGCGTGATGATGTCACACGAAACTCCGCCCCACGGTGTTGAAGCTCATCTCCATTACAGTAAATGGAGAAAACAGCTTCCAGTTATGACCATTACGCGTAGAATTTCGATATAAAACCTGCCCAACTTTTGTAAGGAAGCTGTAAGGAATGAACCTGCCAAATTTCAGCCTTCCACCCACACGGGAAGTTGGAGAATTAGTGATGAGTGAGTGAGTGAGTGAGTGAGTCAGTCAGTCAGTCAGTCAGTCAGTCAGTCAGTCAGTCAGTCAGTCAGTCAGTCAGTCAGTCAGTGAGGGCTTTGCCTTTTATTAGTATAGATAAACAAACTGAGAAATCACATGTCCATAAGTATTCACAGCCTTTGCTCAATACTTTGTCGATGCACCTTTGGCAGCAATTCCAGCCTCAAGTCTTTTTGAAAATGATGCCACCAGCTTGGCACACCTATCCTTGGCCAGTTTCGCCCATTCCTCCTCTTTGCAGCACCTCTCAAGCTCCATCAGGTTGGATGGGAAGCGTCGGTGCACAGCCATTTTAAGATCTCCAGAGATGTTCAGTCTGATTCAAGTCTGGCTCTGCTCTGGCTGGGCCACTCAAGGACATTCACAGAGTTGTCCTGAAGCCACTCCTTTGATATCTTGGCTGTGTCCTTAGGGTCGTTGTCCTGCTGAAAGATGAACTGTCGCCCCAGTCTGAGGTCAAGAGCGCTCTGGAGCAGGTTTTCATCCAGGATGTCTCTGTCCATTGCTGCAGTCATCTTTCCCTTTATCCTGACTAGTCTCCCAGTTCCTGATGCTGCCACCACCATGCTTCACTGTAGGGATGGTATTGGCCTGGTGATGAGCGGTGCCTGGTTTCCTCCAAACGTGACACCTGGCATTCACACCAAAGAGTTCAATCTTTGTCTCAATAGACCAGAGAATTTTGTTTCTTATGGTCTGAGAGTCCTTCAGGTGCCTTTTGACAAACTCCAGGTGGGCTGCCATGTGCCTTTTACTAAGGAGTGGCTTCCGTCTGGCCACTCTACCATACAGGCCTGATTGGTGTATTACTGCAGAGATGGTTGTCCTTCTGGAAGGTTCTCCTCTCTCCAAAGAGGACCTCTGGAGCTCTGACAGAGTGACCATCGGGTTCTTGGTCACCTCCCTGACTAAGGCCCTTCTCAGTTTAGATGGCCGGCCAGCTCTAGGAAGAGTCCTGGTGGTTTTGAACTTCTTCCACTTACAGATGATGGACGCCACTGTGCTCATTGGGACCTTCAAAGCAGCAGAAATGTTTCTGTAACCTTCCCCAGATTTGTGCCTCAAGACAATCCTGTCTCGGAGGTCAACAGACAATTCCTTTGACTTCATGCTTGGTTTGTGCTCTGACATGAACTGTCAACTGTGGGACCTTCTATAGACAGGTGTGTGCCTTTCAAATCATGTCCAGTCAACTGAATTGACCACAGGTGGACTCCAATGAAACATCTCAAGGATGATCAGGAGACACAGGATGGACCGGAGCTTAATTGAGAGCTTCATGGCAAAGGCTGTGAATACTTATGGACATGTGATGTCTCAGTTTTTTTATTTTTAATAAATTTGCAAAAACCTCAAGTAAACTTTTTCATGTTGTCATTATGGGGTGTTGTGTGTAGAATTCTGAGGAAAAAAATGAATTTAATCCATTTTGGAATAAGGCTGTAACATAACAAAATGTGGAAAATGTGATGAAGCGCTGTGAATACTTTCAGGATGCACTGTATAGATATATGTGTGTGTGTGTGTGTGAGTGTGAGTGTGTGTGTGTGTGTGAGTGTGAGTGTGAGTGTGTTGGAGTTCCCCGGGTGTTTCGCGAATGTCTGCATTCTATTTGAAGTGGGAAATCGGGATGTTTGACTGCAGCGCCTGCTTAAATCGCATTTCCAGGTCAGAAACTGGTCTGTCAAGTCCGATGTTGTCTGACTTCAGATTTTGGCAACAAAATAAAAAAAAAAATTGTAAGCTTCAGGAGGCTGAAAGAGAGGAAGAGAGCAGATAAGGTGAGAGACGACCACAAGAGATTCTTACAGTGTTTTAGTAGTAAAAGAACAGTTAAGGAGGAGGTCAAGTTCATCAGGAATAGTAAAGATACAGACAATGAAATAGCAGATGCCCTAAACTTACATTTCTCTGAGGTGTTTACAAGTGAGCCAGTGGATAACCTCAGAGCAGTAACAGGGACTACTAAGGAGGTACTGAGGGATTTGGAAATTAAAGAGAGAAGTGCTGCTCAGATTAAATAAGATAAAATCAAACAAATCACCAGGCCCAGATAATATTTATCCTCGTGTTCTTAAGGAGGCCACTGAGTTCAGATATAAACCCTTGACACATATTTTTAGGAAGTCACTGCGCACTGGAGAGATTCCTAAAGACTGGAAAATGTCAAATATCATCCCATTATATAAAAAGGGTGACAGGGCTGATCCAAGCAACTATAGGCCAGTAAGCTTAACATGAAACATCACAGGAAAATGAATGGAAGGAATTATTAAGGATAAGATTGAGCAACACATGGCAAGGACAGGAGTTATTAGGAACAGTCAGCATGGGGTCAGAAGAGGGAGGTCGTGTTTTACTAACATGTTGGAATTCTATGAGGAGGCAACAAAAATATGAAACAACCAGAGTTGAGCAGATGAGATTATTTATCTGGACTTACAGAAAGCAGTTGATAAGGTGCCACATGAGAGGTTGGGCATCAAACTAAAAAAGGGGGAGTTCAGGGTGTGGTGTGTAGAATGGGCTCAGACACAGGAAGCAGAGGGTGATGGTGTGAGGAACCTCATCAGAACTGGCCGATGTTAAGAGTGGTGACCAGCAGGGGGCAGTGCTGTGGCCGCTGCTGTCTATACTAATAAAAGGCAAAGCCCTCACTGACTCACTGACTCACTGACTGACTGACTGACTCACGGACTCACTCATCACTAATTCTCCAACTTCCTGTGTAGGTGGAGGGCTGAAATTTGGCAGCTCATTCCTTACAGCTTACTTACTAAAGTTAAGCAGGTTTCATTTCGAAATTCTACGCGTAACGGTCATAACTGGAAGCTATTTTTCTCCATATACTGTAATGGATGTTAGCTCAACGGCCATGGGGGGCGGAGCTGTGTGTGACATCATCACGCCTCCCACGTAATCACGTGAACTGACTGTGACCTCAGTACGCAGAAAAGAAGGATGAGCTCCCAACAATAAAACAGCGGAGAGCCTTATATGGGCAGGCAGTCAGCCAAAGAAGGGGATCAATAAATAACTATAATCGTAATAAAGGAACAAAAAAATAGTGGAGAACCCGCAGATTAAATAAAGGAAATGGGTATCTGAACAGTAAACTAAGTCTAAAATAGCTACACAATAACTATAACAATCGTAATAAATGAACAATAAAACAGTAGAGAACCGCAAAGCAAGGAGAAAGGACGGACTTCAAGCAATCAGATTTTGAGTTGGTGTCAGTAGGGCCCTCTAGCAGGCGTACGTCACCGTGTTCAGACCCATTGATTGGATAGAAGCCGATATGAGGAAGTCTACGACACCATTGAACACACCATAAACGCTCCGAGCGAAAGATCGTCGTGTGCACTACGGACAACTCCATGGCAGGATTCTGGACAATATTATTTGCCAGACACAGACCAGATTTCAAGACCATGAAAACCTGATGTTTGTCACACTCCTCGAGCCCCAAAACCTTCGGGAATACAAAAAAAATTTCATGCATGCAGCCTTCTCCAGTTTAACACAAGAGCCATGGAGCGCTTTTTGATGTGTCTCGGCTAAAAACAGAGCTGACTGTAATGTATGCCATGGATGATTTTGCAGGAGAATCTCCCACTGATCTCCTTGACTTCCTTCATCAGAAAAATCTGAATGAGAGCATCGGGCGGCTGTTCACATTGGTCTATTTGGCGGTGAGCATTCCTGTGTCCACTGCTTCTGTCGAGCGGACATTTTCAGCCCTAAAGCGAATTCAAACTTATACCAGGAATACCACAGGGCGGGTTCGACTTTCAGCATTGGCTTCAATGGCGATAGAAAGTGAGGTTTTGATGGAACTGAAGCGCTCCGATAATCTGTACGACTGAGTAATTGAACTGTTTTTGAGGAAAGAGAGGACGATGGATTTTGTTTACAAATAATCCGAATTTTTGGTGAGTAAAATGTTGCGATTTTCCTAAATAATATTGCAAGTTTATGAGTTATTATTGATGTTTTTTATGTGTGTCCCTGCTGTGGCTGCAGTAGAAAGGAACTTGTTCATCCCTGGTTTGTCTATAAAATAAAGGAATTTATTGTGGCTACAGGAGTATAATATATTATATACACCCTGATCTACATACTGTCAAATAAATGAAACACACGCCGTGGTGCAACACGAGAGGCGTCGACTCTAGCGCTGATGTCCGAGGTTCGATTCCCGAGATGGGGTGCAGTGAGTGTGTACGCCTGATGAGCCCAGAATTAGGGCGAAACACGTGCTGCGTACTGTTTGCATTGTTTGACAGTAAAACTATTTCAGTATATTCAATATATATAAATTAGTATATATGTAAATTCATTTTACCCTCGCACCCCCTTGCTTTGAGAAGAAGTATGAAAAAATATGAGGTATGAATAATGGATGCTTTATTCACCATCAATAATTATTTTGGTAAAGCCACACTCAGTGTGATCCTCCTTCCATGTTCTAATTTTTCTGCCACTAGCCATGATTAAATCAATCTATCTATCTATCTATCTATCTATTAGCGCCTTTCATCTCTATCTATCTATCTATCTATCTATCTATCTATCTATCTATCTATCTATCTATTATATAGTGCCTTTCACTCAATCTATCTATCTATCTATCTATCTATCTATCTATCTATCTATCTATCTATTATATAGCGCCTTTCACTCTATCTATCTATCTATCTATCTATCTATCTATCTATCTATCTATCTATCTATCTATCTATTATATAGCGCCTTTCACATCTATCTATCTATCTATCTATCTATCTATCTATCTATCTATCTATCTATCTATCTATCTATCTAAATGAACAGTAAAAAAGTAAGAGCGAAGCGAGGGTGACTTATCCAGGCAGGCAGGCGACGGCTCAATAGCTTGACTTTGGATAGGTTAGGTTCTATTTAGTCAACAGAACTATCTTTGATAGGAATGTTGAATTTACTCTTTAAATTTCTATGGTGAAGAAAAATGTATGCAATGCTGACTAAATTTACCTTTCATTCCTACCAAACATATTTCAGTCGACTAAATAAAAATGACTTATATTTAAAATTTAACAGATACGATACTTCATAATACCCATGCAGCAGTACAGTAAGTGCACGTAAGAGCGGGAGTCGTCTGTTTTTTTTTTTCATTTTTCTTCCTCAATGGATTCTGACACCCCCAGCAACAGCTGCTTGTACCCCAAAGGAGATAGATAGATATAGATACAGATACAGTATATACATATGACAGCAACACTCATATCAGTGACAAAACAATGACATTGACAATCATGTTACGTTATTTTTAAAATGTTTCCTTTTCTTTTTCATTACTTCTTTAACACACTACTTCTCTGCTGCGAGGCGCGGGTATTCTGCTAGTTTTTAATAAATATAAAGGACTTAGATAGGAATGTAAAGAAGAAGCTGGTGAAGTCTGCAGATGATACCAAGATAGGTGGATTAGCAGATAATTTGGGATCCTTTATAACATCACAGAAGGACTTGGACAGCAGACAGGCTGTGGCAGATTAAATGTAATGTCAGTAAATGTAAAGAATTTCACATAGGAAGTCGAAATGTGAGGTTTGAATACACAATGGGCGGTCGGAAAATCGAGAGTCCACCTTATGAGAAGGATTTAGGAGTCACAGTGGACTCGACTTCCCCACAGTGTTCAGAAGACATTAAGAAGGCTAACAGACTGTCAGGTTATATAGCGCCTTGATGTGTGGAGTACAAGTCACTGGAGGTTCTGCTCAGTCTTTATAACACACCAGTGAGGCCTCATCTGGAGTCCTGGGTGAAGTTTGGGTCTCCATAAAGACATAGCAGCACTAGAGGTGGTCCTGTGAAGAGCAACTCGGCTGACTACAGAAAGGCTACAGGGGATGAGTTAGGAGTGAAGATGAAAAGAGCTGAGCCTTTATAGGAGATGAAGAGGAGACCCGAGCGAAGTGTTTAAAATGATGAAGGAAGTCAGTCCAGTGGATCGAGACGGTTATTTTAAAATGAGTTCATCAAGAACACGGGGGTCACAGCTGGAAACTTGCCAAGGGTACATTTCACACAAACATTAAGGAATTTTCCTTCACACAGAGAACCTCAGAGACTTGGACTAAGCGACCAAATAATGTGGTGGACAGTTGGACTTCAAGGAACTTCAAAACTTGACTTGATGTTATTTGGAGGAGTTAAGTGGACAGGACTGGCGAGGTTTGATTTGCCGAATGGCCTGTTCTTGTCCAGATTGTTCTGATGTTCAGGGATTTGAGTGGTAAACCTCGGAGGCTGGAGCTGGGAATGACACCACATCCGAGTTGGCCGTGTTAAAACATTCGTGAAAACCAACATGGACGCAATCAGGAAAACCTTTGCCGTGTTTGATCCATTGGAAAATAAATACATAAATCAATAAATACAGGAGGTGTTTCTAAAACGAATACTTGAAGAATAAATCAATACATACATAAGAAACCAAACATGTGTCCTGACACCTCATACAGTTTATCACTGTGTTTGCTTGTATGTATTTATTTAGCATCACCATCCATCCCGCTGAATCCGAACACAGGGTCACGGGGGTCTGCTGACAGATGAAGACCACCTGAGCGGGGGCCGTGTGATTGTGTGCAGTGAGGGTCCTTTTGTGGTCGTGGTATCTCACAAATCGCTTATCATCTGTTATTTTTATTTTAATGAATCCTGTTGTGGATGTAAATCAATTCCTGCTGGCACAGTTGTCATGGCAATGCAGTGACGGTTGAATACCAGGAACCTCAAGGAGATTGTGGTGGTCACCTAAACGTTAAATCAGGGGCGACCCTGATTGATTGTCACAAGGCTGTGAACAGGGGTGGGGGTCCCCCTTTGAAGATTGTCAAAGCGGTGCCAGGGCTCACTGGCACTCGATGTTGAAACTGCATCTCGGGGGGCACCAGCCCACTTCACCAAACCAGTGTTTCATAAACGAGTTACAGTGGAAAGGGTCACAAACGGTTTGTGGAAAGCCTCGCGTTGGGTCATCGCCCACATGGCTGAAGCAGCTATTCTCCAAGGCGGAGGGAGGCACGACGTTCAGAGGTTTAAAGACCACCAGCCAGCGGTGCTCTGAAGAAGCCCACATTCTGCAGGGTGGGTTTGGTTTTGCAAGTAGAAGTTTCAATGGACCTCATGGTGGTCTGAGCACAATTTGCGTTAAAATGTTTACAGAAATGGTGGGCTTTGTATGATTCAATTTCTACAAATAAACAGAAAAGTGTAGCGATTACAAACCATTTGCTCTTTTCAGCTTCACGCACTTTGAATATCAAGATGGAGGGACGCACCTGGCAGTGCAGCGGCGCCTTATCTGACAGTGTCACCCGTCAAGCCTGATGTCTCACTTTCTCGCTCTTATGGGCCAGCAGAGACCTGGCACAACTGTTCTAGTGCTGTCTGCCATCATGGCACAGCTGTCCTTCCACAAAAACTCACAAAATGAAATAACGAAACTGCTAGAGGAACAGCAGATCAGGCGGCCCGTGGTGAGTCCTAAGTGACACTGGAGCAGAGGAGAAGAAGCTGTTTGTGCTCCGAATGATCGGTGAGGAAACTCCCAGGCTCATACGACCTTGTGGCTCCAAGTTGGTCACATCATCGCCTTCTGAGGTTGTTTAACACATGGTGCATTATCACTCTATCAAATAAAAATCAAAACCACACGCCATTTTTTCCATCCTAACATGGGCATATTTTATTAAGTACTCGAAACTGTACTTTGAAGTGAATGACTCCTGGATTTCCCCTAAATTTCCAAATCTGACTGCAAACATTCACCCATAGGCCGCCTACTTGAATTCTGATTTCTCTGCCCCCATATATTTAATCAGATGGTCCCTTTTTATGTCACAGTTTTCACCAAGATCACACAAATTGTGATAGCATAAAGTGGGAGACCACAAGACACCAGAACATGGCTTCCATGCATCGTTAGAGAAAGTCTCCTGACATCTGGAGTCCAACGGGAGGGACGCACGTCACTGTCACCATTTAGTGCACTGGTGAACTTGAAGGAACACCTTGTACGAGGTGGTACCCCCAGAGAGCTCTCCTATGAGGGCCCTTCAGTCCAGTCACCGGCCACTCACGTTCACGGTCATCCGAGGGGATCTACTGGCTTTTACTTTGGACAGAAGTAGACTGGAACCATGTCTGAAAAATGTACTCCTAAGTTGAAATGAGTTTGTGATCTGTAGACTTCTGGTGGTGTCACACGTTTAATCATCTGCTTGTCGAGAACAATCAGCTGTCCACCACTCGATCTGCAGAAGAGCATTTTAAAAGGACAGGGAACCTCTCCGCCTGACCACAGCATTCTGTCACGTTCTTGTCTGGGCCTCGTCCCTTTTTGTTGTGTAGCTGCGTCTCACCCAACCAATAATTAGAACGGCCGCCTACTTCCATAAATCTGACCAACCTCCCTATACTCCACATTGGAGCAGCAAGAGTTTCCCGTTTCTTCATATGCAACTCAAGCCCACCAGCCTCCATTACTACACTTTGATAAGAGTTCGCCTACTGTGGGTGCGTGGGGGGCATCCTAATGACAGGCCCAAACCACCTCAAATGTACGGCGTCCATTTTAGGACATCCTCCTCTCTCAGAGAAAACTCCATCATTCCTTCTACCTCCGACAAAATATCCCTCCTGCCTGCGAGGAATCCCCCGTCACCCCTCCTCCCACCGCCGTCCGCCTTCAGCTCTCCGTCAACCCCCACACTCCCCCCCTCGCACATCACGGCATTTTCGTTAATGAAGTGACGTCATACTGCAGCTCCACCCTCTTCACAAGTTCGTTCGCCGAATCGTTTGTCAGTTATATTTACAGTAAGAGTTTACCGCACGACTCAAACACGGGAACGAAGGTAAGTGATGTTGTTGAGTGACTTTTAATACCGTGTAAGTATACATTTTAACACGTCTGCATTTACGAGGTGATTTCCAAGGCTTAAAAGCTCATCTTTTATTAAAAAGTTAAACGCAAACTTTTTTCATTCTGAAAGGCACAAACCACGTCGGATTTCAGCCGTGAAATGCGCGAAAATTTCGGTACAAGACATAAATAAGCGCAACATGTTATTAGTTGTATTGTATACTTACAATACATATAGAAACGTGTTAATCGTTAACTCATAGTATGCGATGGTGTTTTTTGACTCAGCTACAGATGCCGATGGAGGCCAGAACTGCTTTGGAAAAATACGAACACCTTAAGGCTGATCTGGAAGAAGGTAGCGCAGCGCTTTGATTTAAACGACTCCATGTCTTGGTGGCTTTGCGTTGCTTGTTGTCAGTATCTTCACACCTGTTTTTAAGGCTTATCGACTGAAAGGGGCGTTCATGAACAAAGTTAGGGCTTTGCTACAGGATACACCGTCCACAAGTCAAGGAAGTTAACATAAAGGTACTGTATATATTTCTGTTTTATTTAAACCTTTTAAGTTCGTATGCATAGCCCCATTTGGCCGTTTTATTTTTTTTATTTTCTTCAGTAATATTTAATCTCCCTAAAGAAAAACAACATATGCATTTTACTTTTTTTGTATCTCTTTAGTAATATTTTAGTGTTAAAGGATAACCAGTATTTAAACCTTTTATATTACTGTATGCAGTTATTTTACACAATGTTGAAAAATTAATAAGAAAGTATTTTGGCAGTTGCTGCTTTAATTTTCAATGAAATGAAAAAAGCTCTCCAAGAGAAAACAGTTGGCACTAACATCTAAAAAGGAGAAACCCTCATTTATAAAGGTTTGCTGCAGATGACTTCACTGAAAATACATGTTCCTATGTGTATAATACATATTTATTTATTTGACGTATGCCTTTATCCTAGCAACTTGCAACATCTGACGTACAATTCGCTGCATTGCTTTTGTTTTTTGCAGCACAGGTAGGTGAAGTGACTTCCTCAGGGTCACACAGTGGTGTCAGTACCAGGATTTGAACTGACAAGCTCCGGGTTTGCTGAAATATTACTGAAGAAAGAAAAAAAAAACTAAAACGGCCAAATGGGGTTATGCATAAAAACTTCCAACCATCCATTATCCAACCCGCTATATCCTAAATACAGGAGCCAATCCCAGCCAACACAGGGCGTCAGGCAGGAAACAAATCCCGCACAAGGTGCCAGCCCACCGCAGGGCACTACATGCACCCACACACCAGGGACAATTTAGAATCGCCAATGCACTTAACCTGTATGTCTTTGGACTGTGCGAGGAAACCGGAGTACCCGGAGGAAACCCACGCAGACACGGGGAGAAAATGCAAACTCCACGCAGGGAAGCAAACCCGGGTCTCCTAACTGGCACCTTTCACTGCGCCACCGTGCCGCCCCCATTCAAACTTAAAAGGTTTAAATAAAACAGAAATATATACAGTACCTTTATTTTAACTTCCTTGACTTGTGGACGGTGTATCCTGTAGCAAAGCCCTAACTTTTTTCATGAACGCCCCTTTCAGTCGATAAGCCTTAAAAACAGGTGTGAAGATACTGACAACAAGCAACGCAAAGCCACCAAGACATGGAGTCGTTTAAATTAAAGCGCTGCGCTACCTTCTTCCAGATCAGCCTTAAGGTGTTCGTATTTTTCCAAAGCAGTTCTGGTCTCCACCGGCATCTGTAGCTGAGTCAAAAAACACCATCGCATACTATGAGTTAACGATTAACACGTTTCTATATGTATTGTAAGTATACAATATAACTGATAATATGCTGCGCTTATTTATGTCTTGTACCGAAATTTTCGCGCATTTCACGGCTGAAATCCGACGTGGTTTGTGCCTTTCAGAATGAAAAAAGTTTGCGTTTAACTTTTTAATAAAAGATGAGCTTTTAAGCCTTGGAAATCACCTCGTAAATGCAGACGTGTTAAAATGTATACTTACACGGTATTAAAAGTCACTCAACAACATCATTTACCTTCGTTCCCGTGTTTGAGTCGTGCGGTAAACTCTTACTGTAAATATAACTGACAAATGATTCGGTAAATGAACTTGTGAAGAAGGTGGAGCTGCAGTATGACGTCACTTCATTAACGAAAATGCCGTGATGTGCGGGAGGCGGGGGCGGGGGGGTTGACGGAGAGCTGAAGGCGGTGGAAGGTGAGAGGAGGGGTGACGGGGGATTCCTCGCAGGCAGGAGGGATATTTTGTCGGAGGTAGAAGGAATGATGGAGTTTTCTCTGAGAGAGGAGGATGTCCTAAAATGGACACGGTACAAATGGCTCCTCTGAGCTTCTCACGCTGCCATGGAGTGAGTGCCTCTGGTATTCACATTTTCATTGCTGCAGTCACTTGAGCGAGGTGAGGATGAGGATGTAGGCCGACTGGTAAACAGAGTTTTGTCGTTAGACTCATCCTGCTTCACCACCACTTCAGTTCTGCTCGTCAGTCTCAGGTTTCTGTTCTCCATCACTCATGAACAAGATCTTGAGATGCTGGAGCTCCTCCACTAAAGGCAGCCTCATTTTGTTTTCTTGTGGGCTCTACTATGTGTTGAGGTTGTTGCTAAGGAATGATGATGGTTGTTTGGGGAAGAAGTCGTGTCACGTGATACAAGCAGGACCTACAGGTAAGCCGTTGTCCAAGATTGTGGATCTTCTCACAAACATTTCTCACAAGAGCTTTTCCTTCACTGATTGGCTTAAATGACAGAGTGCCTTGAGTTTTGGTTTTCAACCTTCACTAACCTTCATGGTCAGGCTTTACATTTTCATTTCTTTTCAGATATTTCTTGAATTGATTGTTGATTCTGAGGTCGTGCAGCTCAACGAGTCCATTGGTTTCATTTGGTTTGTGTCCCCATGTTTTCTTGGCGTTGTTGAGGGTTGTTTGCGTGTTGTGGTTTGATTATGGGTGCTGTCATTTTGGGATGGTATTGTTGGCAGTTGCTATGCCATTGGTGAGACAGAAGACCAGAGGTATTCAGCAGGTGACATTGCGGCCACGATGAATTAAAGGGCAGTGTGTGTCCTTTTCCTTACTACGACTTGCCATTCTGTCCTTTGACCACAATTCTGACTGCGAGTCCTGAGGTTCTTCATTTAATTCCTGGTTATGATCGCTGCTCGAATTCAAACCCTTCGGTGCCATCTTCAGATTCCTTTCTCTCTCAAATGTCCTGTCATAGGAATGCAAGAACCTGAGAAATTTGGCACACGAGAGGAGCCCATTCAGTCCATTGGTCCGCCATTTGTTCAGCTAACAGCTCAACTCTCCCCGTATCTCCTCCAGATCCTTCTTCAAGGTGGTCAGGGTTTCCATGTCTTGGTAGTTTCTTCAGTCTTCCCACATATCTTTAAGTAAAGAAGAACTTCCTGGCTTCCCTTTAGTCACCACTAGGTGTCCTCAAGTTCTTTACGTGATTCGCTGTTAGACCCACTTGATCAAAGCCTTTGAGGATTTTAAAGTCCTGGAATGAGGTCCTCACACAGCCTCCTCTGCTCAGATTGAACAGATTTCATTCTCTGGGCTGCTCACACTATGACGTGTCCTTCAGTCCCATGATGCACCAGGTTGCTCTCCTCTGCACAGCTTCATGTGCTGCTCTGTCTTTTTTGTAGTTCATTGACCAGAGCTGCACACAGCACTCCAGATCTGGTGCCACTATGTAGTCTGAGCATAACATCCCTCCACTTATAGTCAACGTGCAGGCGCCCTGTGAAAGCAGTAGAAGTCTGCCCCAAAAGTTCTACCTGAGGCCACACATTTGGTTGAGTTCCTTCTCATCCCATCTCACCTTTACAACATAGCAGTTAAACAGGGCGACCTGGCTGGACCCCCGCCGTCTGCCTTGACTCTCCTCGTCTGCTTTATAATCCGCAGATGTGCCTCAAAAGCTAAGCTCACCAAAAGCTCGGCATTGACTCAGATCTGGGGTTGGTTATCAACCCAGGGGTTATCTGTACATCTGCCCTTAACCACATCACTAATGTCGATCATCACATCAGTCTCTTCTCTATGTGACCTCAAGTCACAGCTTACTATGAGGGCAGATGACACACTTTGTGTATCTGCTGCCAAAGAGGTGAGGTCTCAGAAAGGAAGGACCCCCGTAGTGCTGTGATGATGCGGTAGCCAGAGACCAAGTGCATGTGGGCAGCGTAGGCCTCCAGTCGCAAGGTGTCATCCTGCTCTCAAACACGTTGACGATTTCTATGGGACTGCTGCTCTTGCCACCTTCATCACCCATAAGAACAATCTGGATTACTTAAATGTATTAAAGTCGATGGAAACAGGCCTGGTGGGCCCAAAGGTCAGGGTGGCCCACTAGAAATGAAGCCAGCCGATTCTCAGAAATAAAGAAGCCCAGTGTTTTCTGGATTGAGACGACTCGTGCTTTAGCGTTTGCTTTGCTTTCTCTCCATCAGTCCCCCTTGTGCTGTGAGGCTTTGCTACTCACCAAACACACAAACGTTTGTCACCCAACGCAGTCCAGGATGAGCAACACCTGATGGCGTCAGCTTTAAAAATGTCACAGGAGCTAACAGATATGAAATCTAAAGACACTGGCACACAACTCCGCCAACTCTGCCCTCCTAATTTACCTTCAGACACGATGGCATAAAGAATCAAAACAAAACCAGTCAGTCGCCCCGTAAGAAGAGTGGCAGTAACTAAGCCAGCTCTGCTCTTGGGTCAGTTGGCACGGAGCTCCTTTGCACAGCTCATTGCCCTATTGAGTGGCACCTCTATCTGGGTGGGATGGGTGCAGTCAGTTGCCTTCACTGGGCATTTTTTTTTGGAACTGTGAAAATGACAATCTTGGCCCAGCATGGCATCACATACCTGGGAAGAGCTTGCACGATGGTCCTCAGGCGTGTATGTGTGACAGACATGTGCCATATCAGTGCATGCTCCCATCCAACTTGACCTGAAACAACTTGTCTTGGGATCGTCCCTGGTCAAGTGGGACTTTTTCCCTCCATGCTTTCTGATTCACGCTGCCAAGGAGACGGTGAAGCTCATTTCTACCACAAACCACCGTTTTTCAGAATTGCTGTGCCTCAGGTCATGACATAATGACAGGGGGGCACATCGTCCATAGAGCTGACATGATGGCCATGGAGAACTGGGCTGGTTGCTACTTCACATGTAACCGATCGACAGTTTTTCTGTAAATTCGTTTGACTTCATCGTTTCTCGATGCTAGGATTGCCCGTGTACTCATTTTTTCGGTTGATTACCCTTTGGGATGAAATTCTTCAATGAGATTTGGACAGAATACGTCTTCTTTACTTGAGAACTTAAAGTGAGAAAAACGTAAACATTTATAAGAGCTGAGAGCGCAGGAAGCGTGTCGGACAAAAGCATTCCCACCAATGAGAGGTGGAGGACAGTGGGAGGGCGTAAATGAAGAGAGGAGGGCGGGACTTGAAAACATCTCATGCCAATAGTCTCGTCTCGTCTCGTCTCATCTCAGGATTTACTTTCATCACAGAGAGACCCGTTTGCTGCTCTTCGGGATGGGCAGCCATTGCAGGCCACTGTATCAGGAATCGTGTCCTCCATAAAAAGAAATGCCACCAGTGTAAACAACAAGGGCTAAGTAACGGGTGCCACAGTCACCATTTAACAGACTCCCCTGTCTGAATGGGTGCCCCCCTACCACTCACCTCTGCTTGGTGGTCTGGCTGAAAAGCCAGCTGTCCCTCCTCTCACCGTCCCCTTTGAATCCCCTTGTCCTGCCAGGCATTGTGACGTTCAGCTCCTGGTCACTCCTTTCAAAATGTCTGGTTCTTCTGCCATGGAGTGAAAGCTCTGAGTAGAGTAGAATGGGGGCTTCCTGCCTTTGATTAAAGGGGGTCACAGCTCAGTATGCGTGGGCCACATGCTAAGAAGTCAACATGTTTCTGTGGAAAGGACCGTAAATGTGAGGCTTACACATCAACAGGGCGGACATGTTCAAGGGATAAAGCAGCAGACTGAGTGAACCTGAGAAGCACATCGATATTCAAGCAAATGGCCTTAGTTTAGGATTTTGGGTACTTTTGAACAAAGAAAAGATCAAACAAATGTCTGCATAAATGCCTCACAAACACTCATTTTGAAATGGTGAGGACCCATGACATTTGAAATTTCAGCTAGTGAGGGGCGTTGTGATTCACTTTACTGATTTCATTCTTCTCAGCTGCCTGTTTATGTAATTTGATATTTTTTGATTTGATTCATCACAATTATGAAACAAGGGAAGCAATATTGTAATGCTCAGGGTCCGGAGCAGAGAGAGGACCTGCTCCTCAGGTGACCACAGTCTGTCCGAAGTGGTGGAGGTGAACACAGCCTGAAGAAGCCATGACACATCGTCACATGTCCTAACAAACCGAATCCCCAGAGGATTACCAGCCTTTACATAAAAACGTTTGCACGATGCGCTTTAGAACAACCTGTGGGCCACAGCTGACCCCGGACATAACGCCACCAACCGCTCCACTGACGCTGCATCGTGGGTGCCAGTCCTGGACGACCTCCCCAGAACCCGCTCTGACCAGTCACCTGACGCTCCGGCGATCACACTTTGACTCATGGAGGGGGACCACCCCACTCAGGTGATCGAGTGAAATTCACAGAGGGATGCCATCCACCCCTTGGCGTATGAAAAACGGGGTCATGACACTGCGACGGTTGGGAGACGCTGCTTGAGGACGTCCACTAATCACAAACTTGTGGATACATCAATTCATTTCAGGTTAGTTGGGATGCCAGTCCATTGCTGTCCATCTGTGATGTCATCCCAGCCAGGATAGATGGATGGCAGCATGCGTGTCCATCTGCATCCTTCCATCTGGAATCTCCACCCATCTCATCAGGATGCCTGTCCCTCCGTTATGGCATTCACAACAGCTTTAAAATGTCAAAATGAAAAGTGTTGGTGAACCCGCAAACTTGTCTAACCTAAAAACGAGAAAACCTTCTGTGCCACGTCCGCTGCCAATGAGTTTACGGATCACGTGTGTGTTTTGTACGATATTTGGCTGTTTTTTCACCTCTGCTGATGGCAAACAGACCCCCAGTACACGTTAATGAGACAGCAGCAGACTGTCATTGGCTGACTGAGTGCAGGCAGAAGAGAAGCAGCGGATCAGCACCTCACCTCGTCCTACCGACGCCTTCACGTGTTAAATGTAAAAGTTTAAAATGCAGACACGGACAACAAAACGTGATCGAGGTATGAGTGAAGTACCCTGTGGGGTGTAAGCCGTTACTCACACAGCAAGTGAACATTTACTCGAGTTAACGTTACACTAAAGAACCTCACGCCTTCAATACCTGCAGATCATAATGATTCGCTGTTTCACTGGCATCGTAATTTACTAAGCTGACCAGACGTCCTGGTGACGAGGACAGCCTCAGTTTCACATTATGTGTCCCCATAAATAACTGAAGTATGTCCAGGTGTCCCACTTTTAACAGGCTTCCCAAGTTTTTAGTGCCACAAATGTAATCACAATGCATTTACAACACCAAACTCCAGGAGGGACCCCAAGGGGGACGACGTCAAGTTTGAAGAGCATCGCAAGGAGGACCAAGAAGTGCCCCTAAGAAGGCAGCGCAGCGAGCGTTGGACGTGTTTGCTGCTGAAAGTGTTCTGTGACTTTTTGAGGTTTTTTTCCTCATCCCTCTCTGATGATGATGATGATGATGATGATATAGCAGCCATTCAGTAAATGAGGCTCGATGTGTGGGCCTTCATGCGGCACAAGTGTCCAAGTTTGGGAGTTTCAAAATGTGCTCCCCCTATGATTTACCATCAGACTACCACAATGGTCAGTCGAGTTTGCCTTTTGCTTCTTCCCACATTACTTCCTAATATTTGCAATAACTCAATATCTCCGCACGTCCCATTTGATGAAGATAACAACAGCCAGACACGTTCAAGCAGAGAGGGAATTCATTACCAAATGGGTTGTTGTTTTTTTGTCTGTTAATTGGCAACCGTGTGTGAGTGACTAAGGTGTGTGTGAGTGATGGACTAGAAGCCCACCCAGTCATCTCTGCAGCCTTTTGCCTAACTCTGGTGGGATAGCCTGAGACGTTTCTGTAGCCCACCTGCTGAGGCCTGTCCATTTGGGGGCCCGCACAGCCCTTGAACGCACCTGAATGTTATGTCGGGTGGACATCTTTGAACTGGCGCTAATTGTGAAGCGCGATAGCCCCTCGTTTCTGTTCAGTTTCCTCTCCAAATCTGTTGAAAGTGATAAGATCTGCGGTCTGGCAGATTAGAGTGAATTCAGGGTATCTGAACATTATTTCCAAGAAACCCAACTCGTACTCATCTAAGTGCGGCCGCTTTTGGCACCCGTCAGCATTAGTGACGGTTCAGGGTGGTGCGGGCAAGCAGTACATCTGTGATTGGCGACCTGTCAGCCTAGTTAAAGAAATCACTTGAGGACTCTCTTTATTATTTGTGCTCATTGTATTTTACTGTATCTTATGTTTTCACAATGCATTTATTTATTGGCATAGAACCCCTGCAGATTCACACTAGACGATGTATGGAAGGAGGTCTCACCAGTCACAGAGCGGGGGGCAAACACACCAGGGCACTGAAATGTGGCGGTGGGCAGACATGCAGCTCTAATGCCAAACACCAAACCTGATTGATCTTCAAATGACAGAAATGAGCAAATCAAACGTTCTTGACAGTTTTGTTATTTTTAGCGCAGGATGCTCTTGGCTGACTGCACGGACATTTCTGCTTTTAGAAGATCGAGTGGCACTTTAATTTCGTCAAAGTCAAAGTGAAACAAACAGAGTCAGATCACATTAGGTGTGGTCATTGCACTCAGCGGCCCCCAAACTAACTGTGCTGCATTGCCACACAGAAATCAAACCGGACCCCGACCTGAACACTCTGACGGACCACTCAACATCGGCCTCAATTCACAGTAGTGTGCTTTGCCACTGGCATTCTCTTTGCTGGTGAATTCAAAGACTTTGTCCATAAACATAATGGTGGTACCTGCAGTATGCCATGGACATCTGGGACTGTCATTCATTAGACCAGATACTGTAAACTTTAGGGATAGAGACAAGGCCACCTCCACCTCCTGGGCATTAGGTCGCCATGGTAACTCTCTGCCACCAAAAGAAAAGAGTCATTCACCTCCTGCTCTCCTCATGTAGGTGACGCAGCAACATGTGGCCATCGTCAAGAATGCAGGGGACTTCAAGCAGCGTACCCTCGATGGTTCATTCCAGTCACATCCACAACACGCTCTGTCTTAGGGATCACTTATACACTTATACTTAGAACCATGACAGTTAATAATGTTTTTCTTCCTCAGACGTCTTTGGCCACATAACGCTGGCTGTTTACGCCATAAAGTGCCGTCAGGAGTTCATCACGGTTATCTGTAAACTTCCTTCACCTGAACGATTCAAAAACCGAGGTCATTGTTTTTAGTAAACAGGCTCCACCCCTTGGCCTCGTTTCTCTTCCCATTCCAGTAACCTCGTCTGTCTCCAATCTTGGAATCAAAATGGATACGGTCCTGAAAATGGATGCTCAAGTCAACAGCACAGTAAAATCCTGCTTTTTCCATCTCAGGCGAATCGCCAAACTCAAGCCTCTTCTGTCTAACCACCTCCTGGAATCAGTAATCCATGCATTCATTACGTCCCGGCTCGACTACTCAAATTCCTGCCTTTTTGGTATCAGTAAGGCCAGTCTTTCTAGACTCCAACTGGCTCAGAATGCGGCTGCAAGGCTTCTAACTGGAAGTAGCAGAATCCAACACAGTTCACCGATTTTAAAAACCCTACACTGACTCAGAATCGATTTTAAGATTCTCCTCCTCACCTATAAGGCACTAAACGGTCTAGCGCCCGCCTAGTTGAGTGTCTTGCTCCATCGTCACAATCCTCTTCGTGTTCTTAGATCCGCAGATCAGCTGCTCCTAACCGTTCCCAAGGCTCGTTTTAAAGCTCGTGGTGAAAGGCCTTTCTCCGTCTGTGCACCCAGGCTCTGGAACTCCCTACCTTTAGTGGTCGCCACATTCAAATCTCGCCTAAAAACGCACTTCTTCACATTGGCTTTTAATTCTTAACCTGTCTCATTTCCACTTGCTTCTTCCTATTTCTCTATTTTATTGGGTCCTCTGACCTGTTTTTAGTATCTCTGTTTTAATTCTCTCTTAATGTTTGTTTTTAATATTTTACTTTTAGTCCTGCTTGTTGTAACTGTACAGCGCTTCGCTCAGTTGTAATGCTCAACAAATAAATATGGTATGGTATCTTGTACTTGAGGCAGCTTGCAGCCTGCTTTTCACTGCAGTGTCTGCACTCCTCAGATGATCCTGGTGTCCCTCCTGAACACTCCACCCCTTGGTCAGTGGGCCTTTCAAGCCGTCCAGCTGGACAGCATAGTCCTCTAACCTCTCAGTCCCAATCCTCCAAACTGGTTGGGCTCACCAAGGACACTTGAACAAGCACCTCACCAGAATAAATGTCATCGGGCCACTGAGTTCTTCCAGTGGGATCCTGTACTGCGAAGCTCGTCACTCAAATTGACTCCACGAGCGTCTCGAACTCCTTACTGTTACGACTCCCAAAAAGCACTGAAGTCCCTCAAATACTTTCAAAATGTGCCCTCCAGCGAGGGGTTTACTGTCCAAAGCTTGACTAGAAACTAATGGGCCCAGAAGAATCTTCATGAAATGAAAAGATCTATTTAGACAAAAATCTCTGAGGTCCAAACAGCACAAAAGGAACTGCCTGAGAAGACAAGGCAAACCACAGCAGACTCCGTCCCAATGCAGAATCCTGAAGCAAAGTCGACAACAGAGCACAGGATCAAACAATCCAGAAAATCACAAAAGTAAAATAAAAAGCCCAGTGAACACAAGTAACACTCCAGTACCGAGCACCTTCAAAAGGAACCGACAGGAACTGTGGGAGACCCTCCAATACTTAAGGTGGTGATGGGCGGGTGCCCCCGGCCCTTGGAGGACCACCCACAAAACACATGGGACATAATCAGGAATAATCGACATCAGAAAAAAAGAAACATCATAAACAAATGGCACAAACTTGGTGAAAACAGACAAGAAACACAACTTTGAACCCGAGCAAGAGGAGAAATCCTGGCTGAAACCTGACACTTACTTTCACAGAATCAACTTCCACTTTCAGCGTAAAAGCCTGAAGTTCTCGCTGGGATCTATGAATTCATTTCTTCAAAGTAAGTAGGATGCTGTGGGTGGGATGGAAGATGGAGTCCCCAAATCTCAAACAGCCATTCAAACTCAAAAGACGCGTCTCATTGCCTGGCATTCCACCCCTGGGTCCCCCAGAACAAGTCCATCAGACGTCTCCCAGTTGGGATTCGGCCATTAAATGCCCTCCAGATCACTTTTTTAATGTAGTGTCTGTGGTTCTACATTTGCAATTCTGTCCCTGCAGAACACGGGGCAATATGGAAAGGCACTATACGATATATTTTCCCACACCCCCTGTGACCCTGGTCTGGATGAATGACATGACTCTATGACATGACTCTATGACATGACTCTATGACATGACTCTATGACATGACTATACGATACATTGCAAATTCATTTATACATCCAGTGAAAGTGTAGAAAGTGCAAGACCTCCAGCTTCATTTAGAAGGACTCCCTCTGTATGATAAAGACCCCTGACCCTGTGGGGACATAAGGGTGCTTCACTGTTTCAATTCAAACCTTCTTCATGCTAAGGACATCAAGAGATGTGTGGCTGACATGGTGGCCACCTGTCCAGTCAGCTGCCCAATCCAATCTTCTTAATGCACTCGGTGAAAATGAGGGACTGTAGACTGAGGTGACCAAATCTCATTGTACGGTGCCCAGTGACAATAAAGGAATTCAATTCAAAGCACCAGTCGTGTATTGAAAAGGACACGGAGGCATCAAGAGACTTCAAGTACAAAATAACAACCACGTGTCGACGTCATGCACACAATACAATCCTGACGGCTGACCACTTCTTGTCACCATCGAAGTTTTTGAATCACAGAGATTTCTAGGAAAGTCACAGCTCACTTCAGGGTTGAGGGTGACAAACTGAAATGGAAGAAATTGTGTGTCACGCTGCTATTGGCTGAGCCCAGTGTCATAAGTGAAGGTGTGGTCCTTAATGTGGTCGGGGGAGAGGGAACTAGACGAGGCTGTAGGTGGGCTCACATGTCACCATCAGTGAGAAGCTTAGTGGACAGGCTGACGAACAATTGTACATCTCTATTAAAGGTGCTATATAAAAAGTGAGGTGATAGAAGGTCGATGTCAGGCAGGCTTTAACGTCACTCCTGTTTAAAGTCACAAGTCAAACCCATGGCACCTGACCATCTGTGTGACACTCACTGCGACTGCTTATGTTGTATGAAAAAAATACACAAGCAGTTTTTACATTCTAGGAGCTATGATGGCATTTACTGGGTGAAGCATTTTCTGAGACATGCACTGAGGGGACTGGTGTGAGAGGCTCAACTGAAAATAAGGTGGTCAAGGTGCCATCTCTGGCCCCGTGCACGGCACTTCACGTCCCCAGCCTGTGCTCATCTATGTATATAAAATGCTGCGTCTGTCTGTCACTCAATTATTTGCAGACCACTGGGGCTACAGCTTTGATCTGGGCTTTAATCGAAAGCTGACGATGGGATTGAGGCTGCTGAAGCACAACATATGGCTGATGGCGACCCCTCTGAAGTTACCAGGAGTCACATTTAGCTTTGAGAAAACTCCACAGGCTAACTTCTGGGGCAGGTGAGGTGGCAGAGAGAAAAAGGAGAGGGGCGACATCTGCTGCACGTAAAGCAGGTCTATCTATCTGTTATATAGGGCCTTTCACATCTATCTATCTATCTATCTATCTATCATATAGTGCCTTTCATATCTATCTATCTCTATCTATCTATCATATAGCGCCTTTCACTCTATCTATCTATCTATCTATCTATTATATAGTGCCTTTCACTCTATCTATCTATCTATCTATCTATCTATCTATCTATCTATCTATCTATCTATCTATCTATCTATTATATAGTGCCTTTCATCTATCTATCTATCTATCTATCTATTATATATCTTTCATCATCTCTATCTATCTATCTATCTATCTATCTATCTATCTATCTATCTATCTATCGTATCACTTTTCCCGATGCTGAAGGCTGGTGACGTGTACTTCTCTGAATTCTGTATATGTGACAATAAGAACCCTAGAAACCAATAAATGAAGAAGTTCCATTAGAAGATCCCCCCAATACCCTGCACTATGCTGCTGGTCTTACTCAGCTGGAGGTCTCGTTGCCCACCCAATGCCTTATAGGACTGAAGTAGAAATGTTCAGATCAGCTTTCCCAGGGCTGCGGTGAACCTGTTCAGAATTTGGCAGGAGTTTTAAGCCAAACCTGTCAGGCAGACCTCAGCTTCTGCTTTGCTTTTCTCCATCTAATGATGAACCTCCTCACACGTGACTGACTGTGAAGCAAACAGCAGGCCGAGGGTGTGGAGTGTTGCTAGAGAAACAATTCTGTCTGGGACAACAAAAAAAAAAAAAAAAAACAAAGAGGAAGGGCAACCTCCTCAGGCAGAAGAGGAACACAAAAGGACAGCCTGGCAGGACAGAGGGGTGCCAGGTGGTGGCTGCTCAAATCAAGGAGGACTGAGCTCAGGGGATACAAGAAAAAGCAGGTGAGAATAAACAGAGGCCCCCGAGCCTGACGTTTGGTTTCTCTAAGAGGTCTGTGAAGGTTTTCAGCAGCAGCACTTGACTCAATGCACCAGAAAGCCCTGGATGAAGCCCCGGCCCGTCAGGGGGTTGACTTCCTCACTCGCACTCCTGTGTGGTCAAAACAGAATCAGCCGCCAAGCTGACAAGCACGACTCAGGGATGTGGCGTACATGGTGGAATGCAATGGAGAGCCACGGAGAACATGCAGACTCCTCATAGAAGAAGACTGGCATCATTTGAACCGCATCTCTGAGGCCGTGTGCCGCCCTGGCAGGGAGCAGTCAGATGAAATCAGAGAACAATGGAGAAATGCTCCACTTGTTGAACGTCCATTATGGTGCTGCTGTTTGTGTTTGACTTTTGACACGGACTGGCCTGCCCGCCGCTTGCTGAGGCTCGAGCTTCTCCACCACCCTGCTCTGGATAAGTTGATTTGGATGGATGAATGGCAATGGCATGGTGGACTTTTCTTAATGAAAGGATGAATGAATGGATGGATAAAGATAAGGTGCTGTGGTCGGTGTACGAGTCCTGCTGACATGGGTGCTGAGCATGCTTTGTTCTCCTCAGGTCCTCCAAGGTCAACTTCAGCCACTTCTTCATCTCAAAGACAGGCAGACATTGTGTGTGTGTCTGTGTGTGAAGGGGGAGTGACGCTCATGAAGACGCCATCTTACCTGGCATGACACCGAGAAAGTCAGACAAGAACTGAAGACAGGGATGGGCACACACAGGAAACACATGAAATTCTAGCTGACCAGGAGCTCCTCACCCAACCCACCTCTTTTTTTCCGTTTTTCTTTTTCTCCTCTTTCAGTTTCTTTTCATCTTTAAAAACGTAGTTCCAGATTGAGCTCGAGGGGGGCGGGCCCCCCACAGATTCTCAGGGTGCTGCTCACCTCGGCGTCTTCATGCAGCTTGTGGGCAGCACTGGTCACCTGCTCATCTGGTGTTTGATGTCTGGGTGTCGCACTTTTGATCTCAAATTCCTGTTTATCTTTTCAGACAATAAAAAGAAGAAAACAATTGTGGTCTGTGAACTGCTCTGGAGGGCTGGGCTCACGAGGTCTTCGGCTTTCTATCTCACTTTGCTTTTCTGCCCTTAAGAGTTTTGTTCTTTTGTCTTGGGCGTCGTTTTCTGTCTGATTGTGCTCTCATTCTCTCTCCTTTGTACTGTTAATTATTTGTCAGTTAAATGAGTGTAGTTTTGAATTTAATTATTATGAAATGTTTGCCACATTGCTAAGATTTGGGTGCTTTATTTGATTTTGTTTTCCAGGTTTTCGCATCTCAAATCCGAGAATTTCAGACCCGTGTTTTCTCACTGAAGCTCATTCTGACATCCAGTCTTAGAAATTCATTTTCTAAAGTTGTGGTTGTAATTAATTCTATTGGACTGATTTGTCTGTCATTCTGTGTTTTCACAATTGTCCCTCTTTTGTTCTCTCGTTGCTAGGACAAACAATTTGTCGTTAAGGGGTTGTCCTCTGAGGCTGTGAACTTTAATAACGACCCAGCGGGATAGAAGGCCATCTGAGCTGATTTGGTTCTTTACTTGCATCATTTCTCTGCTGTTTTGACTTTTGCCTCCCATTTTGCCCTGGCCATACGTTTGTTCTCATCTTCTGGTTTGGAGCTAAATCTCCTGCCCCAGTTCCACACCTTGGGTTCTGCTGCTGCGCTGATGTTCCTGTCACAACACGGAGCTCAAAAATCGAGCTGACAAAATGAGCGACCGCATTCACGGATGCCCAGACATGTCCACACTGATGGAGGACTGCAAGATGTGTTGAGACATTAAAGTGGTGTTTCTAGGGTTTAGCCACTCCTTCTGCCTATAATGGGAGGGGCTAAGCAAATGAAAGTGACAGTTCGATGGAGGCTCCTCCCCCACACACTCAGCAGCCTGCCTTTGTGACGACTTCCGCTGTCGAGCTCTCCTGGTGCTTTGTGTGTTTTGGCCTCCTGGCTGTTCTTTTTGGATTTTTTACCTTTGTCTTCTGTTTTTGGTTCCTTTTGTTCTTTTTCTTCTCTCTTGTATCACCTGCTACCTGCTTACGTTGACAACTCTTTAGAATAAACGATGGCAGAAACATCCTGGTGGGTCACATGGAACTGAAATAGAGAGAGAGAGAGAGAGTGAGGGAGAGACTTTCAGAAGGGGCGGGGCCAGGAAGACAAGCTCTGTCAGTAGGGGCGGAGCCATCCTGAGAAGGGTGTGTGTGTAAGAGAGAGAGACTTTCAGAAGGGGCGGGGCCAGGAAGAAAAGTGTGTGTGTGTGTGTGTGTGTGTGTGTGAGAGAGAGAGACTTTCAGAAGGGCGGGGCCAGGAAGAGAACTTGTGTCAGAAGGGGCGGGGCCATCCTGAGAAGGGTGTGTGAGAGAGAGGCTTTCAGAAGGGGCGGGGCCAGGAAGAGAACTGTGTGTGTGAGGGAGAAAGAGAGAGAGAGACTTTCAGAAGGGGCGGGGCCAGGAAGAGAACTTGTGTCAGAAGGGGCAGGGCCATCCTGAGAAAGGTGTGTGCTAGAGAGAGAGAGGCTTTCAGAAGGGGCGGGGCCGGGAAGTGAACCTTTGTCAGTAGGGGCGGGGCCATCGTGAGAAGGGTGTATGAGTGTGAAAACGAGAGAGAGAGAGAGAGAGAGAGAGATGATGAAGCCTTACAGAGCACAACGTCTGAGTGATGCCCGTCTGCTCAGTTCCATTGGCCTGAGCACATAGCTGCCACCAAGGAAGATTCTGGCTTGGCTCAGCTGACAGACTTGGAAAACGTCAATGATGGTGTTGTCAATGGTCACAAGTGAGTGATGTGAGGTGGAGCTGGTGATGTTAACTTTCAGAGAGCAGAGAAATGACCAGTAGAACTGCACGGATGGAGCTGTAGAAGATGAGAACATCAGCAGCATGATGGACGGGGGCTGAGGATGGAGGTGGCGTTCAGTAAGCATCATGGGAGGAAGTGTGTGAGAGAGAGAGACATGGCGTTGGACAATCTGTAAGGTAACCATCAGCAGTGACGATGAATCACGACATAATACAGAAAATTAAGATCTATGGACATATTGGCATATGGGACAACCATCAAAGGACCAAATGAATTGACATCTCAACATCAGCATCAGAAACTCAACACTGAAAGCAGAAACACACGTGACAGACGCTCTGATACGGTAAGCACTACCGGCCTGGGACAAGAGGGGGCGCTGTCGCTCACATGCTTGTCTTGCCGATTACAGCTGCGAAGGACCACAGCCAAAAGATGCCTGGCCTCGCACCCCACAGACCTCACATGCAGTGGCGTAGCGTAGTGGGGGCGGCACTTTTAGGCGGCACAAGGAAAGAATTACTGTATATTTTAGTCTTTTAAATTGAAATACCTAAATAAGGGGCGGCTGACACCCACGCTGCGCCACTGCTCACATGCTGTGCCCTTTTTAGGCTCAGGGCTATACAGTATATACCAGGCCCTGATGGAGTTTGGGGGTCCTTCATTTGACCCTCGAGTGAGACACAGAGAGAGTGAGAATCCTCTCTCGCCATTCAAAGCAGTCACGCGCCGATTTCTTTACTTTTTTTTTTATTGTTGCCGTTTCTTTGTGACTCTTAACCAGGGTTACCAGGCTGGTACCCCAAATCCAGAACCTTTGTTGGACCGCTCTGTTTACAGTATTCCCAAATTGCCCATCTTTATTCAGCGTTCAAAGTGCTAAATCGACGGGATGAAGACTCAGAAACAGCAAGGCGCCCAAAGACACGCACAACAATTCAACCGATGAGCCTCTTTAAAGGACTCAGCCCTCGAGCCCCAAATGACAAGTCCACGCTGTGTGCACCTGGGCACAGGTATGAAGAGGACCCTGAAAGGGGTGAGAGGTGCCAGGCACAAAGGAAAGGTCACAGGCTCCATTCAGTAAGAAATGGCACTGGAAAGTTCTGAATAAGACGACGATGACGATGACGACCAAGTGGAACTCGCTGTAAACGTTTTAACAATACGCCAAATGACCGAATGACCCAATTTAATTTGGTTGACGAGGGCAGTGCCCCACCTACCCTTTAATCAGAGGGCACACACCCTAGCATTCCTGCCCCCACCACATCTGAAGGCTGGCACTGAGGGGCTGCCCTGTGCCCTCTCCTGTATCTATGGGCACACTGGGGGTGTCATGAAAACTGTTTCATTGGCAGGGCAGTCCACGGGTTACACCTCAAATGTCAAAGCCCCTGGTCATTTTGTGCCCCCCTGTCAGGGCAGCAGTGCTCTCTCTATAAGAAGCTCTTGTAATGTCACAGCTGCTCCAGGAAGGGCGCTGTATGATTTGGCTCACACTGCCAGGCCTCGGCCTCGGGCACTCTCTCACACATGCTCGTCACACACGCTCGTCACTCGCCATCTTCTCAGCTCTTCCTGTCTGTCTGTCTGTCTGGTGACGTTCTACACACACCCGAGTGTGCGAATCGCAGACCTCAAACCACAACTGAAGGGACAGATGCCAGGCGCCCTCCTAGACAGACTTTCCTGGCCCGTTCCATTTTTGTTTTTTGGTTTTTTTTTGCGTTTGTTTTTAATTTCCTTGACAGGATGTCCCACCCACTAAAGTGAAGCCTATCATTGATAGGCTATGTGACAACGAGGCTGCCTCGGCTGATTGGCCAAACACCTGCCATCTTCAGTTCAAAAATTGCCGGGACTGGCATTAACTGCTAAGTGGGGCACTAGGCGGGTATTCTCACCAGCCATTTTATTCACCAGGATGGATTAACTTTAGACTCTTGAGGTGGCACCAGAGTGGGACCCTGCAGGCACAGACATGACAACAGAAAGCGGACGCTCCGGCTGGAGCTGTGAGTATCTTGGTGACTCATTTTGTTTTTTTAATTCTCGTTTAAATTACACGGATGACTCAAGTCTCAGATGGCAAGCATGACACACAATGTTCTGCTGTTAAAGTGACACGGAGTCCTTTAGGTGGCCTCGTCTGTCAGATCAGAGTCATTTTGGGCAGGCAGGATGACGCTGGGGGTCTCCACCCTCTTACTGTACACCTCCTCAGTTTCTGGACCTTCCTTTGTCACTTAAAGCTGCTGCTCGTGGGCCCCAGGTAGGAGTGGTGGGTTGGCAGGGTCCTCATTGTCACATGTTCAGATTACAGGGAAGCTGTCACATGTAGAGGGGGCGGGCAGCTGGGCAGTGCGAGTGCCCAGAAGTGAACTCTGGGAAAATCTGAAGATCTGAAGGTGACCCTAATGCTGGCCCTGCACAAGGACCCCACAAGTCCTAATGTGCCCAAGCTGGCATTTGTGTCTCACCACCTTGATGGAAATTCAGGCCAGTAGCTACCTGAGCTCATAATCTGCAGGCATAAAATTCAGACAAGGCACCCAGTGGGAATCGTGAGGTGACACCTCATTGGTGGGTACCGGCCAGTTGTTTACAACCGGGTGGGCAACGGGCAGGGTGCACTAAACTCGATGGCACAACCTAAAGTGAGAGAGGCTGTCATTGACATCCTACATAACAGGAAGGCAGACACCATGGGGCGCGTCGAGCTGCATGCTGGGCACGGGCCTCCGAACAGACGAGAAACTGAGTCGACATCTTGATTGAATTGGGGGCTCTCTGATTGAACTCGTCCTCATAAAGCGCAACCTGCCACCTTCTAATTAATGATATTAAAAACAAAAAAGAAATTGCCAGTCTGTCACAGGGCACACCCTGGTGCACATACCCTGGGGTGGTGACAGAAAAACTGGATAATCACATGGAAAGGGAGCTGAGGTGACAGAGAATGTGACACAAAGTCATTCATTGTGCCAACCCTTGCATTCCAAAAGCAGAACAGCACTGAGAGGATACCAGGAGCCAACCTGTGTGCCCACAGACGTGGGCACCAACCTCTGGCAGTTCATAACTGAGATGGAAGGATGAGGAGGAAGACAAGACCTCTGTGCAAAAGTTAATTAAAAAATGAAAGAATTGACTGCAAACGCCACAATGCAGTAAACGCGTCTCCTTAAAGGAGTTGTGCCCAGAAAACCAGGGGGGCAAATAAAACCCAACAGAAATCCTTCACAACTGGACCGAGTCCCCCCTGCATAGCCCACCGTATCCTGCTTTGCCACCTCCCCCTCCACACGATGCTCCTGACCCCCGTCCCCCCCTTTCTGTGACGACTCTGCGTTGTCCTCTGAGACCTGGGGGCTCTGGGACTTTAGGACAGTCCACCTTGAGGGCGGCGCCCTTTGACGAGACCCTTTGTTTCTCTCTTTTGTTCTTTGTGACGTGCCAACTTGGACATCTGGCTGTGTGACGTAATGTTTAGGGGGCACTCGTCTTTCAGTCCTGTAACTGGATGTACCCTAAATGATTTCTTTCCAGTAGGAGTGAATGAAATGTTGTTAATAACAAAGACCCCGAGGTAAACTGGGCTGTCCCGTCTGGTTATCATTATAAGTCATAACTCATTATATCTCTCTATTATAAAAAAAATCTTGGGAGGGAGACAAGGGGGGCAATCTGACGTCCCGCGAGACACTTTAACGTCCCGCGAGTCAAGGCAGTGAGACAACATTTAAAACAAGTCCACGGCCGTCTAACCTGGCAGTTGTTGGATTGCTTCTGGCAGACGCGCTTCATGTGCTCCCAGCTCTTAAAACAGCCACACGCAGAACACGCAGCTCGCCGGCGGCAGAAAGCCAGCAGATGATCCGACTGCATCTCCTAAGTGTGCGTTCAGGCCGCCCCCCACAACGCGAGCACTTTGGGGTCACCTTAGCTGTGTCACCATAGCCAACAACCGAATCCAAAGAGCCGCGTCAGCAGGCAGGCGCAGGTGAATTCGACTTCTGGCTCCACTTTTCATTACAGCGTTAGGAGCCAATTGGCCTCTCAGTGATCTAAAAGCCTTGTCCGTAAAACTCAATTGTGCTCGGCAGCACTCGGGGGGCTCCTCTGGGACGGAGTGGGCGCTCCACGCTCTCCATTTCAGTTTCTCATCTCGTCATTTTACTTCGCCTTGGCTTTTGCTGTCAGCCATTTTAGTTCTTCTTAAAAGTGCACTGCTATATCCTAAAATATAATATAAAAATCAAAATAGACCCTTAAGATGCAAACAACGGAATTCGTTATCGTCAGTTTCAATGTACCAGTGGGGTCGGTTTGCCCCGCTGGGGGTGTTCATTGCGACGGTGGCGGCGGCTGTCATTGTGCTGACATTTAAATAACGAAATCGAACAAAACGCAATGACGTCACTGAAACAATGAATTAGAATCAAACTCGATGGATGAACATAATAAATGAAGACACGTATTTCTATCTAATTGAACGAATTACTTCTAATTTAAAACTGATGTGCACACCTCGCGTTCTCAACTCCTGTCATTACGACGAGAGTTTAGTGAAAAATACGTAAATAATAAATCTACTTAATGAAATGTTTTATTCTCTATTTCTACTTCACTGAATTCCGTTTCTCTAATCAAAACTCAACTCGTGCATTAGAAAAAAATCACCTAATCGTCACGTAATCAGCTTCTTCTTCTTTTTCTTTGTCGGCCCCCACCTGCATTGTAATTCTCTCCACCTCACAAAAATATCAAAAAGGGTCCGAGGGCGGAGTCCGGTGGTCGAAAAGTGAAATCAAACAAACAAACAAACAAACAAATGATTTTTAAAGATTGTGACAGCATTCACGTGATTTAAGAGCAGCTGTTGTTCATTCAACGTGAATGTTCTCTTTCAAGCAACTTATTAAGATTAGTCATTTAGTGTTGCAGCTTGAAATGTTTGGTTTATTAAGTCCTGGCGGAGGGAATAAACGTACAAATCCTATTTCATTTAACTTACTATTTAGGTTGTTCGTGTGTTGTGTTTGAGGGCCGTTTGTATTTTCTATGTCGAACTTTCCAGTTTGATGGCTTTCAACTGCCAAAAAAGAAAAACAACGTAAAAAATTAAAAAACAAGTGGACTACACCCAATCACTCAAAATGATTTGCCTCAACTTAAAAATTGCAGGATCAATAAGCTAGAAAGAATGATTTTGGTTCAGGTTGAAAGTATTAAGTGTGAATCATCACATTTGTTTTCAGTGCACACACAATAAGCCGTTTAATGAACTCCATTCAGTCTCGGACTGCGGCTCCACACGATGACTTCCAGGAGTTTTTAATTCCATTTTTCCTTTTGAAGTTGATGCGTTTACTCAGAAAACAGGACGTACTTACAACGACTTAACTGGATGTCTTTGTGTAGAGTTAAAGAATCGGAATCATTTCAGTTACGTGTGATTATTAATTAAACGCTGTTGTTCTTTTTTTATTTTTAGTTGAGGTGACTCTTTTATTTTTTTTTAAGTCAATTTCACTAAACTGCGGAGTGAGAAGAGCGGAGTCGAGTGGACGAAGAGACGCAACGCACCGAACACGCGAGGCGCTCCTCTCATCTCCGCACACGTTTATTATAAAAGGACATTTAATTTATAGTATAAAATAGAAAATGTTTTTAATGTAGAGTAGAGGTTATATTTTGTTTGCATTGTTTCGTGTAATTTTAACATCATATTTGAATCAAATTAGAAGGCGCTTTTCAGATGTAGCGTGGACGACGTGTACCAAAAAGTCCCATAAATCGGCACTCGTGGGCCCACAAAACAAGCAGCATTTGGAAGAAAATCAATTTAGTGAAGGACCTGAACGTGGACACCCTCGGGGTGAGTTATTGGCAAAATAGTACTTGACGTAAAATATTTATGCAATTATGGGATGGTCATTTGCATAAAATTGGGTTATTTTAAGATAAACCTGCTAAATGAAACTGTGTGTATATAAGGAAAATGGCGATACCTCCTTTAGGGATCAGAAAAGGGTTCGTCTTGAGTGAGATGAGTGATGCCAACAGGCCGTGACACGCATGGCGCTCTGCTGAATAACATAAAACAGTGGATCTCAACCTGTGGGGCAGAACCCCTAGGGGGACACGAAGTAACAAAAAGGGGGGCCCGGAGATGTGAAAAAAGAAAACCAGAATTAAAAATATGAAAAAAACATCCGTTGAAACCAAAACAAATGAACTTAAATTACATTCTGATAGTAGAACAATAAATACAGAGTTAGATAAACGTCGGTTAAAGTTAAGTAGGTATAATAAAATATACATCTACATCTATAAATAATATTTGGGAGGCGCGATTAAAACTGTTCTGAAAACTCGGGTCGCAAATACTTAAAGGTTGAGAAACGCTGACATAAATAATCGGTAAAGGAGTCAGTGTGACAGCCAGCAAAGTGAAAATAATAAGATAACTAGAAGAGATCAAGTGAGGGCGGCAACGTAATTATTAGAATGTATACGTAAAGTGAGCAGAGCCAGTAGTTCATCTTGGTACTGACATGTCTTTATGAAAGGGTTTAAGACAAAAATCAAGCCAATGGAAACGTCACTAGCGGACAGTTCAGCTGAACCCGTGAAGCAAAGGCAGGCTTGAAAAGAAGAACATGCGAGGAATAAATAAGAACTCCCTGCCATATTTGTTATATATTGTCTTGGGTCGTTCTAAGTCTAGTCAATGTCTTCTATCTATCTATCTATCTATCTATCTATCTATCTATCTATCTATTATATAGTGCCTTTCATCTATCTATCTATCTATCTATCTATCTGTTATATAGTGCCTTTCACATTTATCTATCTATCTATTATATAGTGCCTTTCACTCTATCTATCTATTATATAGTGCCCTTCATATCATCTATCTGCCTTTCACTCTATCTATCTATTATATAGCGCCTATCTATCTATTATCTATCTATCTATCTATCTATCTATCTATCTATCTGTTATATAGTGCCTTTCACTCTATCTATCACATTTATCTATCTATCTATTTATTATATAGTGCCTTTCACATTTATCTATCTATTTATTATATAGTGCCTTTCACTCTATCTCTCTCTCTCTCTCTCAGTATTGTAATAATTAATCTCTAATAACATTTGTTCTTATTGAATGTATTCTACATTTTCTTTTTCCCCCAAATGTTTTCTTGTCTCGTCTTTTTCATTTTACAGTTTTATTTTGCAGTGTTTAAGACCGCAGCGTAGATTCCTGGTTTTCTATTTGAAACAACTGCTCTGTAAAAATGAAACATTGGATTAACATTAAAAAGTGCTTCGATTTTTCACACTTAATTTTTTTGAGTTTGGTTAATTAAAGTTTTTCTTATCAGTTGAACTTAATTTTATAATTTAAACCAATATATTTTCTTTAAACTCATCCAAACCAAATCTTAATTTAATTCAATTAATATTTTTATGAATATTTATACATTGTTTTTTTTTATGGTATATCCAAAAAATCATTTAGATTAATTTTATTCTATCAACATTTATTCATAATAAACATTTTTGAAAATGGCAACCTTTTTCAGTGTAAATATAACAAAATAAAATATTTTCTGCCAGCCACGCTGATTTTACGTAAGATTAAACTAAGTGTTGCATTTTAAAAGAATGAACTTAAAGCCACTGACGTTCGGTCACATATTAACTTCAACAGACTTTAAACAAAGGTGTCTAAAACAGTGAGAGTCCGTTTTTAGCACAAGTGCCGTCTTACACAAAGCGAACAAACCCGAGTGCTGCCTCAACGTTATCATCCACAGAGGATGAAATAAAAATGGAATCGGACCAACGTAACCAAACAGAAAACTTCAGTCTAGAATGCCATCTTGTTTTTTTTTTTGTAATCTGCGTATTAAGAAGTTTTGCTGCATTGCAAACATCACCGTTGAAATGTTCTAAAATGAAGAATCAGTATTTTTAGTAAACCAACACCAAATTATACAGCAGACATCTTGAAATACAGAAGAGACGGGAAAACAAGAACGGACTAAACAGCCTGACGCCTTCCAGCTTCATGGGTTCAGCAGCCCAACGCTCAGACATCTTGTTTTCGTCGCGCTCCAAGACGATCTTCTGCGTCACCTCAACAGGTTTGCTTCGTCCCTTTGGATATTCAAATTGCAGGGCATACGTACGACCAAATAGTAGGACACGAGCAGATGTAATGGAGGTTAACCTGTTGAGCCGTCACATGCCATCTGTAACTATCCCAATGTCCACTGGCGCGTGGAGTGTCCTCGTCCTCGTGGATCACAAATATTTCCTTCTGCTTTCCAGCTGTGACATGGCCTGAGGAGGACAGACACATTGTTAGCCGTTTTGAAAACCCAAAATGAGTTCTGTCTAAAGACGCAGCAAAGACAGATAAGATCTCAGCCATTCTCCTCAGATTAACCCACAACTGTTCTCCGGCATCTGAAGATTTTTGTGCAAATGTAGCTGAGAAACGGCCAATTTCACAAATTCAGATATTTCCTTAGTTAATCTTTCTTTTGTAAATAAATACAAATGTTGTATTCTTACCAAACACTCTTTGATGAAGGCTCCAGGCTCTTCTCCAAGAAAGATGACGAGGGATTTGAAGAGCAACTCTCTGTGCATGTTAATGTGCAGCACAAGACACCACTAACATGGAGACCGGCCCTTAAAAGTAGCAGCGTAACTTTAGAAAGATGAGACATTCGATTCACAAAGAGAGGAAGGACGGCGCAGCATGGCCTGTGTGTCATGACCACTCACTCGACTGTCACTTGGCTTTTATTCAGAGTATAGAATTGAATTAGGTTTTATATTTCAAACTCCTGGACGCCAAATTAAGTTCAAAGGCTGCAAAGACGTCCTGTTGAGCACAGATTAGCGAGTTTAAAGCCCACCTCGATTAGACGAAGTGTTTAAGACTTTGTACACAGCCCAGGTATTGTTATCAGCCTCGGCCCTGTGACATCACAGCATTACGTACATGTGAAGATAATCGTCTCTACCGGAGTTAAAGCCTTCAATATGTCGCCGGTCTTCATGCCTCTCCTCTCCTCCTCTCAGCCTGGCAGCGTGTTGGTCCAACTGGGCCAGGAACTCAGCACAGACATGGGGGCAAACAGCTTTAAAAGTTGAACAATAGACACATATTTAATCAAAGACACTTTCCCACAATATGCGCAGAACATGAGCTGATGTCTCCCTCCCGCCTACTTGCAATGTGGATTGGTTTCCTGATTAATGTGAGAGAAGAGCCAAGCAAACTGACCCCCTTTATTGGCTAATTAAAAGATTACAATATGCAGGCGAGATGTAAGTGAGATATTATCACAAGCGCACACTCTAAAATGGTCCGCACTCATTTAATGTTCAACTCGAGGCCTTGGCAAAGACAACAGGACCTCCACTCACCAATACGGCTGGCTTCACACTCAATGGCACTCCAGACATCTGCTAAAAACACAAAGATTACTAACTTGAGTGATTAATACTTACTACACAGTACTAATAGATCATTCAATGGCATGGCAGAAATCGTATACCCGACGTAACTCACAATCTACACTAATGACCAACAGGCTCACTCACTTACTGCACACAACGCTCTACTTTATGTAATTATATCAGTTGATACGTTGAGTTCAGAAAGCAGGTTACATATCTTCACTGCTTAGACTACTAGTTTACTAACTTCACATTAATCAAGCCATAAATCATCAGAATTGTGCCAAATGCTTTGCTGCCTCTTCCCTCAACATGACATACCTTTTAAAATCTTCACCAACATCTAAGTAACACATTACAGTCCTAGTGAGCCACCTCCTCATTACAACAATCACAGAGCACAGCTACACTTGTGATCACAGCGATGTGTCACCTGCTTCAGTCTAATTCTCTTATGGAAGAAGCTCTTTCAGGTGTGGTTTAGCCCTAACACTGCGCCACCACACCGCCTCCCGTTACTCTCCAGTTACCTGCCTGATGGATTCAAAAAGCCTCCGCTGCTCGGCTTCACATTAACAACAGGGCTCGTTTAAAGAATAATAACTTGCGTCATCCGTCGGTTCTTATCACTTACTACTCTAAAGTCAGAAATAGCGACACAGTAAACAACAGGACTGTAATGAACATAAAGACATACAAAGAAATCAAGAAAAAATACAACATTTTTACGCGCTACGTTTACAAACAGCGTACTTAAAATATACACACTTTACCTCGTTCAGGTCGATATAAAACCGATTCGTTTTGGGAAAATAAATACTTTGGCATATTTTGTTTCTAATTTGTTGCTGGTGAAAAATTACGAGGCATACTTTGAAAAAATATGACCACATGTTGTAGGCGCAAACGTAGCGTTATGAGTTAAAGGTGCTACTATTTAATATCAGTTAAAATGTAGACACGTATATACTGTAATTTAACATAAAATGCTGTTATAATTTGATGACTTTATATTACCACGTTACCTGAAAAGTATACAATCAAACTGGACTTAACTGAAAAAGGTTCAAGAAAATGGCGACTAACGCCACATGAAAACTCGACCGCTCTCTTTCTCCTCAGCGCGTGCCTCTTGCGCATGTGCACAAAGCAATCCACGTAAATTTCTCTTTAGATGGGACAAGTTCAAATACTTAATTTGCTCTATACTAAAAATTTAAGTTGCAATACTAAAGAATAAAGAATTCAGCGCTTCGGTCAGTTGTAATGCTGTGTTTTAAGCGCTCAACAAATAAATATGGTATGGTATGGTAATAAACATTATGTCAGCTCAGTAAAAAAAAGAAGTCAAGCCAACAGCACCACCGAAACACTTTTTACTGTGCGGGCATTAAACACGATTGGTGGGTGTGTGGCGTTTTGTTTTGCGCCTGCAGCTCCCGGAGTTTGGTAAGAGATTACATTTCATATCAGTTTGATTTTTGAAAGTCTCAGTTTATTCAGTCGTTTGCGGCTCAGCACAGTAAGTTTTGTCCACAGCGCACTGATGAACTGACTAAGATGTCACATAACGTGCGGGCAGATTGTGGTATTTATTACAAGTCGCCTTTTGTTAATCTCCTTGTAATCAACACTTGGTGAATAGGTGATTTTTTTTTCCCTCCGTGCCAAACGCCATTTTCTTGTTTCAGGATAATCAAAGTTGGCAGAATTTCCAACTCCCTCGATCGAACAGTTCATTATCCGAAATGTATTCAGAAGGGTCGTGCAGTTCTTCTCATACGTTTAAAAACTCTTTATCGAAAATACCTGTGTATTGTGTGTAAGAGTTGTGTGTATTCTCAGTTTCAATATAAAATAAAAATGAAAGTATAGTTCTCAGTAAAAAAAAAAAACTTTTAAAAAACACGCTTATATTAAGTTAAAAAAGTCCTAAAAAGTAAAAAATAAGTCTCTCATACATCACTCGTAAACTAGAAGGTGGGCGCTTTGCTAAGATTTTAAGAAGTGTGTTTCCAATGTTGATTGATGAAAAGAGCCCACGCTTTTATTTTACGAGTGATGTATGAGAGCTGCGGTGGGCTGGCGCCCTGCCCGGGGTTTGTTCCTGCCTTGCGCTCTATGTTGTCTGGGATTGACTCCAGCAGACCCCCGTGACCCTGTGTTAGGATATAGCGGGTTGGATATTGGATGGATGGATGAGAGACTTGTTTTTTTACTTTTTGGTACACTTTTTAACTTAATATCAGGGTGATCTTTAAAAAGTAAAATTATATATATAGTCTGGGGTTTGTTTTGGTATAATTTTGTAATTCATATTTTATCTGGGTAGCACTGCTGCCTCGCAGTTAGGAGACCCGTCTGGGTCCGCGTCCTGGGTCCTCCCTGTGTGGAGTTTGCATGTTCTCCCCGTGTCTGCGTGGGTTTCCTTCAACAGTCCAAAGACAAGCAGGTTAGGTAGATTGGCGGTTCTAAATTGTCCCGAGTGTGTGCTTGGTGTGAGTGTGTGTGTGTGTGTGTGTGTGTGTCCTGCGGTGGGCTGGCACCGTGCCCGGGGTTTGTTTCCTGCCTTGCGCCCTGTGTTGGCTGGGATTGGCTGCAGCAGACCCCCGTGACCCTGTAGTTGGGACATAGCGGGTTGGATAATGGATGGATGGCTATTTTAACACTTCCTTTAATATCTGTATCGTTACTAGCGCCATCTATTGGTGAAATCTTGAACTATTCTTCATATGAAAATTTCATTTCTTAATTAACATGGATTAATCGATCAATTAGTGAAACTGATTATTGATTCATGTATTGTCATCAGAAGTGAGCAAATGTGCAAACTTTCAAGTCATTTGGACGATAGGAAGAGGGTTAAATATCGATTACAAGATTTGTACCAGACAACAAACAGGTGAAGTTCAAATAAACAAATAAATAAATAAATAATAATAAAAGAAAAGCTCAGTCACTTTCTCACTTTCGGAACCGCGAAGTTAGGACGCATCATCATCGCAAGGTGACATTGACTTCAAAAAGACCGCATGGCGTGTCGTGTCGCGTTATTGACGGCTGCTTTCCATTTTCCTGAGTCACAGTCACCGACTGACAGCACATGCAGTAGAAATGCAGTTATTTGTAGGAGGCATTCATTCTTCTCTATCTGCGTGTTTAAGATTTGCGGCTGGCTGCTCGTACTGACAGACAATACGAGCTTATAAAGCAGATCTCAGTGATGGAATGATGGCATTATGGTAAAGATAAATTAAATCATTTTGAAATCTAAAATGGTTTTTGTTATTTCTTTACTGTTTTTACACAAACCAATGACAGCCACACTTCTTACAGTAAACCGTCTGTGTGTTTTAATTGATGCCAGCACAGTTTAAATCGCAGCACTTTAGTGTCCGTCTGAAGTGACGTGTAGTGCCTTTGAATGACGGACGTGGCGCTCTTTGTATTTGGCGATGTCGCCGTCTCCTCAAAGGCCTTCATCGCAGCGTGTCGTGACGGTGACTCTCAGCCGCCAGCGTTTATGTCCACAGATCGGCCGAGTTCGTTCAAAACCGTAAATGCACGCGAGAATCACGAATCTCAAGATGTCACTCGACACTAAAAAAAAAAAAATCAGATGAAAATAACAAATTTATATTTATATGTATATCGGTTCCACATAATAAAACAGTTTTTGTCAAAAATAATGCCATTTTGCTTCTATATCCAGACAACATGATATGTTTATATAAAATGAATTAAAGTTTACATTCTGTGTTAAATGAATTATCTTATGTTAAATGAACAGGACTCATGTCAATAAGCGTCATATTTGAATAATCGTTTGATGAACTTTTTAAAACGCACCTCACCGAGTTAATCTTTTAGGTTGTCAGTTATACTTTTATAGTTAATGTTTAAAGTTATTAATAAGAAACAAACAGGTTTGATTGTACCAAAACTAGTTTTATTTGATAAAAACAATACAAACCAACAAAATGACAAAAGATTAATATTCAAAAGTGGAAATGACCAAGAGTTGTACAAGAACACGGCTGCTTTGGCTGGGCCAGAATGTACAACTAAATATGAGCACAAAATGCACCTGAGTGTTATATTATATTATTAAATACCTTCATTTATATTTATGTAACTGAGAATAAATGTGAAATATTAGTCAAATATAAAGTGCAATAATTGCTGCTTATCATCTTTCATTTTTTTTTTTTATTTTTAAACGAGCAAATTCTCCAACTGCATTGCATTGAATTGAGTGTGTAATTTTATTGATTTGTCGATATTTAAAATATTCATCTGGTTTAGTAATGTTATGCTAATACTGATGAACTGCAATGAATATTGTAATGGCAAGATGATTTCATTTAGTTAATAAGGAAATCCTAAAGAATGAAACGGGATTGGTTATATTTAGTGTAATTATTCCAAACTCTTTACATTTTATTGAACAAACTCAAGTAAAATCATTTCGCTTAAACCAATCACTGCATGTTAATTGAACATATTTAGTTAATATAGTAATTTTACACTTTCTAATTATGTGACGCATTTCCATCCAATTCTATCACGTCACTCCAACTAAATAAAATTCATTAAGATTCTTCCACTCAGAAGAATAACTCAAAGTAACAATTTATTGTATTTATAGTTCTCATTTAATTTGAAAAATTAAAATGCTGCAATAATGCTATTAGCTGCTCGTTGGCTATTTTCTTTCCTTCTTGGTTTATATCAACAATATAAATAAATAAGTAAAATTAAAAAGCTATATAAAAATAAAATAATAAAAATGATAAAGAAAACCCCACAAGATTTATAGGGGGCTGAAGCGCCGCGCAATGGCAGACTCGGACTCAGCAGTTCTCTGCAGACGAGTTTCTTACCCATCTGTCGATGAGCAATTTGTGATAAATGTGTGACAATTCCTAAATATTTATATAACAGATATTTTTTTTTCTTTTTTTGTTACATAAGTCACTTCTTATTTCGCACTTCATAACAGAACTTTCCTTGTGGTTTGTTTCAGAATAACATCTGTAATTATTTTATTACGTGTAAGTGGCGCAGAAACAGACAGAGGCTCTCTCTTTGGACTGAAGTTGCATTCACTGCTTCAACGATCAACCTATGAAAGATCTCAATAGATGTTTGTTTGTTTGTTTTTCAATATTTACGTTTATTTACACAAAGTACAATCACATCAATTCTTAAAAGCATTTTAATCTTTCAGGATGATAAGCAGGCCAGTAAAGTAAAGATGCTGATTTCTTCTGAGGAGAACAAAACCAATTCAAAAATTCCATTCAATGGTCAGAGGCCAAAAGCTGCACAATAAAAGCAAAAAAAAAAAAAAATCTGCCTCTCTAATTTGTGTTTATCCTTTTGTAATTTGGAAAAATCAGAATACAAAACAAGAAAGCATCTCTTCATTGTGTGTACGATGATCACTGATTTCTGCCCATCCACGTTCAGTTGGAGCGTCTCACTGAGTTCACGTGTGGACTTTAAATCACGAGGGCGGCTCAGGCTGAGTGCACAGAGCAGGCCAGACGCCACGACAAAGCGGACATGATGTCCATTGGCTCTCGGAGAACTTTGACACGTCCTCGGTGTCACCCGCACCTTCTCTTCTTATTACACACCCGGCGCGTCTCCACGGCTGCTCGTTCCGTCTCCCCCTCAGCATCGCCATTCGGAGAACACCGAAGCCCCGGCAGAAATGAGGTTAGCAGTAATCAGACGTATGAATTATGATACCCTTTACTTCAATAGCCAATATGTCTACTGGTTTTCATTTTAAACAAACTTTAAATGGACTCTGGAACATAAATACGAATTCTGGTATTTGACAAGTTTGTAGCTGTGTGTGTGTGTGTGTGTTTGGGTCAATCCCGTTATTAGAAATGAGCTCTGTTGAGTGTTTATATGCCCACACTGGTCATCATGCACTCGGTGTCACGTCGATGCCATTGAATTGATGCTTTGTGCTTTGTAATCTTTGTGCTCTGATCTTTAACCGTCACTATCTGTAGAATTGCGCCTGAAAAACCTACCAAAAAAAATTAAAAAAGCCTCAAGTTTTAAAGCTGCTCTAAGAAATGTACAATCTGCTAAATTTCCATTAATTAACCTGCCACGTCTTTGACTACAGAAGCAGACAGACAGACAGACAGACAGACAGACAGACAGACAGGAAATACCAACTGACTTGGGCTGTAAACCTGCAGACTCCGCTTTAATGTTCAATTAATTTTTTTCTCCTATTTTACACTTGATAATTTCTTTATTGTTGTATGGCTTACCCAGCACTCCCTCCCTCCCTGCAGCCGTTCTGATATCTTCACTAAGACGGACACGGAGCTCCTCTTAAATCAACGTGTCACCCTGTAGGCCAGTCTGTAGTCTCGATCTGTGGGACGGACCCCCTAGGGGGACACGAAGTAACAAAAAGGGGGGCGCGAAGATGTGAAAAAAAGAAAACAAGAATCAAAAATACGAAAAAAAATCTGTTGAAACCAAAACAAATGAACTTAAACTACATTCTGATGCTAGAACAATAAATCTAGAGTTAGATCAATGTCGGTTAAAGTTAAGTAGGTATAATAAAATACGCATCTATGTTTAAAAAAAATGTTAGGGGGCGCAATTAAAACTGTTCTGAAAACTCGGGTCGCAAATACTTAAAGGTTGAGAGAGGCTGCTGTAGGGAAATAAAACAAGTTGAGCAGCAGTAAGATACAATGCAGGAGTTGACTAATAAAACAAAGGAATTCTCAGGTTACAAGGACAATGCACACCAAGTTTGTCAGCAGACGTCACAGCTGAGAAACTCGTCACCCTCACACACACACACACACACACACACACACTGAAGTGTCAGGAGTCCTCGTCCGTCACCAGGACCCCTCATCGCTTTACACGTATAAGAAGTTGAGAATTCACACACCTGCTAAGGAAAAACTGCAATTTATGAGCAATGAAGACAACGGAGACACCTCGAATTACAGGAGCTGCTGTTCACTGAACACTCAGCAATCGATTTCCTTATACAGGGTGACACAGAAAAACGGGAACTTTTGAAAAATCCAACAAAAATAAATGTATTGACAGCAATTGAACCGCTACAACGTCTTTTAAGAGACAGTAATCCAAATTCGGTGCTGCGGTTTCCTCCCACAGTCCAAAGACATGCAGGTTAGGTGGATTGGCGATTCTAAATTGGCCCCAGTGTGTGCTTGGTGTGTGGGTGTGTGTGTTTGTGTGTGTTCTGCGGTGGGTTGGCACCCGATTGGTTCCTGCCTTGTGCCCTGTGTTGGCTGGGATTGGCTCCAGCAGACCCCCGTGACCCTGTGTTCGGATTCAGCGGGTTGGAAAATGGATGGATGGATAAACCAAATTCTCAATGTCTGAAAATGACGTCCTGTAGGTGGCGTCCTCCTGTACGTTTGTATTCTTCAAAGCTGCTGTTGAGGTTCCCCATTCATGGCTGCAGCATCTCAGCTGGCATACCACGAATTTCGTCCTGAATTCTTTGTTTCAGTTCATTCGGTGTCCTTGGCCGAGTCGTGTAGACCCGACTCTTAAGGTGGCCCCACAAGAAAAAATCACAAACGGACAAATCCGGTGATCTTGAGGGCCAGGGAATGTCACCGAATCTTGAGATGACACGGTTACCGAGCAAGTCTCGCACAGCTGCCATTGATTGCCTTGCAGTTGATTACTAAATGACGGGACTGTTTCCAGCTCAAGGTCCCTGGTCATGGCTGCCACTACGCATTTCAAAAGTTCCCGTTTTTCTGTGTCACCCTGGTAAAAGAGAATTATAAACCCATTCAAAAGTCCTCTTTACAAGGCAACTGACGCCTTTACAGCCACAAAGACTTTAGTACGTGGACTCTGCTGATATGTTAATTGATAACAACAAAACATGTGGAGATGCTTGGTGACATTTGATTGCACATAAGCAACGAAAGGGCCACAATCCAGAGATGACTTTCAGGACTTTGTCTTCCAGAAAAGAAAAGAGAAGAAACAGGCGATGTTTGAAAAGGGATCGTAGCGTCGAGCGCCTTTGCTGCCCCTGCCACGATGGTCCTGATCTCCCTTCATCAGCTTATCAGAGCCACAAACTCCGACTGCAGTCGTGTTGCTGGGGATTCTGGTCAACTCAGCGTTAATCTGGAAATACAAAGCACGGAGCAATCAGAATGAGGTCTGTCAAATCTGGCAAAATTACAAACGCTTTACAAAATAAGATCTTGTGGGCATAGGAGTCCTAACAAAAGCAGTCGCGAGCAAGTCCAAAGAATTGTGCGCGTGTTATATTGTGCACAAAAAGTATCGAAATAGAAAAACTTCAAAAAGTGTGAAATTATTTAAATATTAATTCCAATATGTCTGTGTATAAAAATGGATTATGTGTATACCTAAAAACTGTACACCATTTATGTAGAATATATAGATTCTTTGCTATTATTGTGCATTGGTCAGATATTCTCTTAGTATACGAGTGCGGACGGATTGCAGTGCTTAATGCAATAAAAAGAAAAATGTCTGCTTTTAAATGTATGACAGGTCATCAGCAGAAAAGCAGTCGTGCTTGACAGCAGCCGCGGTGTAAAATGCCTGCCGTTCTTTTGAATCACGAAGCGACTGCATTTCGTGTGGGTGTGAAGTGACTTCGTCTTACTGCCCGCGGTGATTCCCGTTTGTATCCAAGCTACTCGCGTTTATTTCAAAATGTCGCTTGCGAGGAGCTTCATGGCGTCCTGCAGCTTCACGTCAGGCCACAGTGAAGGAAGTTCCTCTGCTGAGTCAGTCCGAGGGTTTGATTCGCTTTGCTCGACATGTCAAGAATCAGGAACTCGTTTCGTGTGCGTTTAGGGGATGCGGTTTTGTGAGAAATGTTTTAGGAACTGTAAGAGTCAATCTTTGAAAGTTCATGTCTGATGTTACAGTCACAGGTGTTGTATGTACCGCGTTAGCCGTTATGAATGTAGTGAGAAGTCAAGCAATGACGCCTTTTATTGGCTTTCGAGGCAAACCATGTTGTCATCTTTAGGTGTCACTTGGCTTGACATGTCACTGTGTTCAGTTCATACACCGTACGTGTTTGATACTTTCTAAGGGATGTCCGGTTTTTTATAGTTAATTCGAATGTGTTGTGGCCTTTCAGCCCTCTGAGTTAACACGAGAGAGAACTTCATGTGTAGAAGAGCCGAGCCGAGCCGAGCCGAGCCAGCGGTGACCGTTAGGTGTGTCAGCAGATAGGAGATGGCGTGCAGTTTGCTGCCTCAACCACACCGTAAACATGTCAGTACAATTAACAGGAAAAATACTGTGAATGGTGAAAGTAGAACACCTTTACTGAAAAAGGAAAGTTACCCTATGATCTCCTATCTTAAACTCTCCATTATTTGTAATATGACAGGTAAGTTCTGTCAAATCGGTACCGCCGTTTACTGACACATTACAGTTCATTTTACCGTGTAAATAGAAACAACTGTAAAATGTAGAGCGCTGTTTCACTAACACCGAAGTCAAGGTGGAAATGAAATATTGTATAAATATACTTTAATATCAGACAGTACATTTCTAACTCATTATTGCTTTTGTGTGCTCAAAGCAAGTGACAAGAAAAGAAAATAAAATACAAATGTACGAGGAACGTTCAAATTTCCGCACTTTTTTTTTTTTTTAAAACTCTGCTTATTAAGAATTTCAAAATCAAATGACGTCACCTTTCTAATGTGCCCTTCGTCTGCGATGCGATGTGCCCAGCGTCGATTTTAATGCCCCCTCGCCACTCCACCCTCCCGCCTTCACCGTTTACAGCGAACAAGTGCGGAGATTTTCTGAACGTCCGTCGTTTTAATTAAAAACACATTTAGGTGTACATAATCTAAATATGCTAATCTGCACTAATACTTAAATAGACAGTAAGTGTAGTGAGACCCTAAAATATATAAAAATGTGCGATGAGTGCATTACTTACTCCTGCGTGCTCTCAGTCCAAGTTCAGCTTTGACGGACTTTCATATTAAACTCCTTTTCAAGACAATGCACTGCGCTGACAAATGTTTGGTGATGATTCACACTTAATATTTTCAATCTGAACCGATTATCATTCTTTTTAGTTTATTGATCCCACAATTGTTAAGTTGAGGCAAACATTTCGAGTGATTGGGTGTAATTCACTTGTTTTATACTGAAGTTCATCTATTTTTGAAGTTGCTTTTCGTTAAAACGCCAGCACGCTGGGAAGTTCGAGAGGAAGAAGATACAAACGGCCATCAAACACAACACACGAACAACCTAAGATATTAGGTAACTGAAATGGGATTTTTATGTTGATTTCCTCCACCATAAGTTACTTTGGTACAAACACATTTTATTTTTTTTACTTTAATTGAGATCTGAAACCAAATATTTCAAGCTACAACACTAAATGACTAATCTTAAGTTGCTTGAAAGAGAAATTTACGTTGAATGAACATCAGTGTTATACTTTTTTGCATTAATTCCAAGTGTATTTCAATTAATGTACTGAGTGCTCTACAAACACTTCAGCTGACATGGAGTGCGTTATTTAACAGACTGTTAGGATTACTTAACACGAGCTTTAAAAGCTTCAAATGGAAGCTCAGTCTTTGTGGCTGCTGCTGCATTCGTTACTTCATTGTGAGCTTTCAATGCTTTCAATGCAAACTCAGTTCATCAAGAGTAAGAAGCTGACTTTTAGTCACACTTCCAAAACGTGTTTATTGCTCCCATAGCAGTTTTAGTGCACTGCGTTTAAATGAGTGATTCAAATGACTGTAAATGTTGTATTGCTCCAAATAAACCAACTTCTTTCTTCTAAAGAATCAGCACAGAAAAGTGTTTTCAAGCAGCTGCGTTTACTTTTACAACAAGGAATTTCGATGAAGTCACAGAACTTAACGTGCGCCTTTCCCGAGCAGCTCTAACTGCATGCGCTGCTCTCATCATTGAATATCAGACAGGACGGTCTTGAAATGTCCGCCTCTTTAAATTTCAAAAGCACACACGCACTCCGAGGCTCGTCTGTTCAGCTCTCAAACGGCAAGTGCAGGACTCTGCGTCTTGACTGGAAGTTCATCATTTTAAAGAAAGCAGCCGGCCGTCTGTGTGCTCGGCAGTTGTTGGGCCGTCACGATCTTTACTTTTCAGTCTCTTCTTGTGTTTTTTTCCTTTTACAGCACAACTTTGATATTCCTTTTCACTCGACCTTATAAGACGTAATCCTTGATTTTCTTGATTTTCTCTGTCGCTTGTTGCAGCCATCTTTGGCTCTTGATTGGGTCAAAGCGCATTTTCTGTCGCCCAGGTCAGTAGGCGCTGCACAGCCATTAGTGGACTCCATCACCTCAGACCCAGAAGGCACGTTTAGCTGGGCACCCTGCAGGGCCGTCTGCCAGTCTTCTTTACCAACACGCAGTGCGTTCTGAAGACCACCAGGCTACGAATTCTGCTTAATCTTCCATCCTGTGATTCTGCTGTGGCGTTGAGCCCTCTTTTAGATTTCTGCTCGAATGATGGAGGACGCCTTTTAGAATGAAACGGTGATAAGAGACACAGTCTGACTGTCACAGCCAGCTGAGATTGGCATGGGCACATTGTGTAAAGGGGCAATTCACTTGTGTCGGAAGTCTCCTTTTGAGCGAACGCCGTGCTTATCCGGTGAAATCGGCAACTGAAATGAAATTCCAATGAATGACATCCAGTGTTGTTTGAAAATCCTTTTAGGTTCAACTGTCACTGCAGATCTGCATATAAGCCTGCGTAGATTGGTGGGGTGGCTCAGTATTGTTGGCTCGAATATGAAACAGCTGTACAGTGTATGCCCGAGTACAGACAGCTGCGCTGAATTAAATGTCTTAGCGCTTCTTTTAACCTTCTTGAACTTGTTTGAAAAAGCACCAATATATCTGTGTGCTGATGGCATACACTGTAAGTATAAGACACATAAGTACAGTGTGCCCACGTTATGTGCTCGGGCATCTTTATGGCGTACACTGCATAGGCTTACATCTTAACTATTATGGTAATATTTCAATGATTTCAAATAAAAAAATCAAATTGTTTAAATCCATTTCGAGGGTGAAATGTGTGCAGTTAAGCTAAAAAGGGTCTGGCAGGCAGCTAACTAATAATGCATTGTGTAAGAGTGGAGAGCCTCCTCAAGCCACCACTTGGCAGTGCCATGCAGTTCTCTTTACAGGATGTCACCCTAATTACTTCATCCATGGCATCCAGGGCACCCTCCATGTGTTTGAACTTATCGGTGTCTTCTGCTGTTGCTCTGCCCAAATCCATTAGCCTGCAGCTCTTTACTGATTCTGTGCGCTGAAAAAGTGTAACCGCCATTCAAGTTCAGATAGTGAGGGTCACGATTCACACTTCAGATTTTCAATCTGAACCAATAGAATTGTTTTTATCTTATTGAACCCACGTATGTTGAAGCAAATCATTTCGAGTGATTGGGCGTAATTCACTTGTTTTATACTGAAGTCAATCTATTTTATAAGCTGTTACAATTTAAAATGGTTTATTGGTCATAACCTGTTTTTGTGCTATTAGAAATATTATGAACACAACACATTCTAAAGCTGTACTCTTTACATTTATTTAAAAACCTAACACAAATACACAAGCATGTTGTAGTGTAAATCTTAAATATACAACAACAAATGACTGAACGATTCTACAGCTTTCTTTAAAATATGTTTTATTACGAGTTCTTATACTTAAAATGAACAGTTGAGAAACGGGGTTACTTCCCAGAAATCCATCAATTATCCAACCCGCTACATCCTAACTACAGGGTCACGGGGGTCTGCTGGAGCCAGTCCCAGCCAACACAGGGCACAAGGCAGGAAACAAACCCCGGGCAGGGCGCCAGCCCACCGCAGGGCACACACCAGGGACAATTTAGAAACGCCAATGCTACCAGAAGTCCTGCGCTATAAACGTCTGCTGCTGAAAATGACCAGACCTGGACAGCCACGTCCTCTCGTCACTCGGGAAAGTCTTCCTCTTTGTTGGCATGGAAAGCCAGCACGCTGGAAAGTTCAACCTGAAGAAGACACAAAGGGCCCTCAAAACACAACACACGAACAACCTAACATATTAGGTAACTGAAATGGGATTTTTACGTTGATTTCCTCCACCAGAAGTTACTTTGGTACAAACACATTTGATTTTTTTTTTTACTTTGATTGAGATCTGAAACCAAATATTTCAAGCTGCAACACTAAAGGACTGACCTTACGTTGCCTGAAAGAGAAAATGTACGTTGAATGAACAGCATCCATGTCAGACGTTTTTCAGTGAGTTGACTTGCTAGGATCTCAGAAAACCACCAAATTCGCCTGAGAGTTAAAATCATTAATTGAGATTCCGTCATCAGCCTGCACGTGGAGGCCTCTATCGATGGGCGGCCATTGCTTACTGCCGTTGTTGTAGTTACTCAAAGTTCCCAGAGCATCAATCAAGGACAAAGGCGAGACTTCTTCCCAGATCCAGTTAGTAAGGAGCCTTTCTTCATCCACACTTGTAGTAGTCTGGAGTGACACGTTTGAGTGATTCTTGTTTTTTCTTGATCTTAGATTCCAGTCAATCCGTGACGCCATTCAGGTACATGTGAAAGTCATTTGTCCTTTAAATTATTCCGATTTTTTAGAGCTTTTTGTGTAATATGCTGTACGTTTAGAGCTTATAACAAAGCACCGGTGTGATGTGACCGTTTCAGAATTGTTTCGAATTGTGTTCTAAAAGTGAAGATCAGCGAGGAGTTCTTGAGAATCACGGCAGTCCATCTGGTGGCAAAGTCGATGACTTCCCTGGATAAACTCACACCGAGGCTGAGGAGCATTTCCATTAACAAGGGAGGCGCCGTAGAAGAAGAAGAAGTCCAGATGGTGCCAGGCGGGTATATAAGGACGTTCTTAGAGAGCTCTAAAATGTTAAATGACGCGGTTTGGTTTCTTTTTCACAAAGCCTCTGTGTTTTAAACAGGACGATACTCTGCACAAGTGAGGAGAGCTTATTGTTCTCCGCTGTCTGATGGAGCACCCTAGTGAAACTGTGGAGGATCTGCTGAAAGGTGTGAGATAAGGAGATCAGGCCTCATTTTATTTCCTCTTCTGTTTGCGGAGATGAAGCCGTTTCTTAATATTGCATTGACTGAGTGGAGCTGAAAAAATAAAAAGCTCTAATCTACACGATGACAGCTCTAAGGAACTAATCCGCCATCACGTTAGTAACGCTCCAGTCTTTCACTCAGTACTTTGTTATTCTCTGCTTTCTCAGTGTTTGTCTCAAAAATAACGTCAACGTAACAGAAAACTTTGACAACCCAAGAAATGGCCGAGTCAAATCTCAAGTGGGTTTCACAGAGGAGCCATTGATGTCATTTGTTGGGCGCTGGAGGTCATCCGTCTGGATTGTTCCTAATTTGAGGTTTGTTCACAAGCACTTGGTGTCGTTCACAATCCACTTCTGTTCAATTGTATTGCATTACAATTTGCTTTGCTTTGCCTTGAAACCTGAGATTTAAATTCTTCTCAGCCAGCTCTATCTGCCAGTCCAAGTGTTGTTGATCTTAATGACGGCGTTTTGTCTTCTTCAGGAGCGGAGAGTCTGCCCGGAGTCGGCGCCCTGCATGTGAGTGTTTGTGGTGAAGCATGAAGGAGAGCCTGAGGCTCAACCAGGAGACGTTGGTGGGATTCTTGAGGGAACTGAAGCTGGAAATAATCTGAGTGTCCTGTCACCGGGCGTCACCTTCACTGAATCGACGTCACCCTAAAGGGCCCAGAGATACTTCATTTGAACTGGGCGGTCTCCCTCTTGGCCCAGACGGTCTTCTTCAGGTTCATGTGCTGCTGATGTTAAAGCTTTATTATTTACATCAACTTTATTAACTGCAATATTAGAAGTGCGTATTGTTTGTATGTTCAGTATGAGCCAAAAAAAGGCATCGTTTGCTGGAATGTTGTTAAGATTATTAAGGTTACAACTTCACAGTGAAGCTTACTTTGTAAAACAACAACAACAACAACATTTATTTCTATAGCACATTTTCATACAAACAGTAGCTCAAAGTGCTTTACATATTAAAGAATAGAAAAATGAAAGACATAATTATAAAAAATAAATCAACATTAACATCGAATAAGAGTAAGGTTCAATGGCCAGGGGGGACAGAAAAAAACAAAAAAACTCCAGACGGCTGGAGAAAAAATAAAATCTGTAGGGATTCCAGACCATGAGACCGCCTGACCAGTCCCCTCTGGGCATTCTACCTAAAAGTCCCATACTGTGAGCGGCAGAAGAAAATGAACAATTCAGATTGTAAGAGGAGCTTCAGTGTTCATGAGCCCGTAGAATGGCAGTTGGCTTTTGTGAAGAGAAATAAAATAGGCATTGTAATCGCCTGTTGTTATTGCTGTTAAGAACAAAATTGCAATAAAGTCTTCATGTTCCAACCCGCTGTACCCTGACACGTGTCACGGGGGTGTGCCGGAGCCCACCCAAAACTAAAACCACCCTCGTGTGCTTTTGGGTTTGCTCCACAGTTATGACTTATATGTCTGAACAGGGAAGAATACAGAGTTGAGCTCACTAAAAGAAATGATGGCAATCGACTACATCAAATATGTATTTAGTTCATTGTGCAGATAAGACAAAGGGCTACATTATGAAAATGAGCTGTTTCAGCTTAAAGAAGTCAATATTTCATAAAAGAAAATAGTAAGTAAGCCAACAAATTCATGTTACATTTTCATTTTCACTCAACTCAAACAGCAACGTTAAACTTTCATTAAATACCAGTGTAGGGTTTACTTCAAAGTGTTACTTGAAAGAAGTTCAAAAAGGGAATGCGACTGACTGCCATCAGCTTTCACGTTCATCCAACAAGTTATGTTTTCAGTGAGATCTTTTTATTTATTTAGCTTGTTTCTATTCAGCTAGAAGCTCGGGTTTAGATCAAATTTTTGTGAAGCTTATTAAGGTTTTGTATGCTGTGACTGGCAAACTTTCAAACGAAAAGAAAAGAAAAGTAAAGAAAAGTTAAGAAAAGAATCTGATCTCAAAAGAAGTTGCAGTGTTAAGAGCCTAAGAGGAAGCTCTGTAAAATAAAGATAAAATGTACACACGATTATTACTGTTATTGGTAAAGAAGAACGTGCTGATGATGTTTATACATTAAAGATACAGAACTACACTCTTGTGCTGTTTGTGTTTGCTTTTTCCTTTTTTATGACTTATGTTTGAACAGGTAAGAATATCGAGTTATGCTTACTAAAAAATCAATTGCATGAACCTTTTTAAATGTACTTAAATTAAAATAGTGTGTCAATTAAAAACATAAGCCATGAGTGGAGATTTAAACTATGAAAATGAATCATTTTAAATTAAAAGAGTAAATATTTACAGAAAGAAAGAGTTTTACAAACGATTACATTTTGTGTTCATCACTCAGAGAGACGCGCTACGTTCACATTGAATATACGCTGGCAGGAGACGTGCCGCCAGGGCACAGAACTTAAAAGGGGGCGCAACTGATCGACATTTACAATTTTGTTTTAGTTTATCCATCAAGTTATTTTTTTCTGTGTGTATACTGATCTATGGTAACTTGTCCATATTTTGTTTCATTTATTTTGCTCCACAAAACGGAACTCCTTTTGAAGCCCGCAGTGTCTGTAACTTGCGATCGTCTGTGTGAGGCACGGCGGGCACGCGGAGCACAGCAGCGTATCGTTATCGACAGAAATGACATGTGCATTGGGGAAAGAAAGAAAAGGCTAAAAGGAGAAAAAAATGATATATATATATATATGTGTGTGTAAAAAAATTGAAATGATATATAAATATAAAATAATACTAAATAAAATAATAATACATTTAAATATATATATATATATAAATTTAAATAAATGTACATTTGTTTTCATAATATGTAGTGTGTGTGTGTGTGTTTAACAGCACGTGTCTGTATTTCAGTCCAGCGGAACTTTTACAAAGCTAAAGCACGGACCTTTTCTCAGGATTGTGCAGTTCATCTGTTATTAGATCTAAAATGCACAGACGTCTTAAATTACAAGGTGAAAACAAGTACAGAAATGAGGAATTAAAAATGATGCAAGCATCTCTGGTCAGATATATTCCACATATGTTCACAGATCTTTGAAACTGAAATGGTAAAAACTGAAGTGTATTATTTTATTATTAGTATTATTATTAGTAGTAGTAGTATCAGTATTAGTATTTCTTATTTCTAAAACTCCGGAAATCGTCGTGCTTATATGGACGTATCTAATAAAAGCAGACCGTTAATAAAGGTGCAGAGCTCCTGTCGTTAACCCCTTCAGCCCTCCCCGTTATTTCTCGTCTCTTCGCCGCCGTTGTTGTCATCTGTCGCCGCTGCCGAGCAACTGGCTCTCCGGGTGTCTGTGTGTAAAAAAGTAGAGAAGACAAGACGCGGTGACGATTAGGCGGGGCTTGGCGGGGGTTTGGGGGTCTGCCGGTGGTCCGGTCACAGGTGCCGTTTATGATGGACACGGCAGGTGTGCGCAGACGGGTCTTCATTTTCTTCAGCGGGTCACGTCCATATTTCATTTCTCTTGCGCTGAAGTGACTCCATGCCGAAGCCCTCATTTTCATTAACCCTTTTTTTTTTTTTACAAGATTACTTTTTTTGTAATTAAATTAAAATGGCGTGTGTGGTATTCCGATTTAAAAGCTTGTTGCATAACGCTACAAAATGAATTTTTGAGACAGTATTTGGGGAGTTCTATATTATCTAAAAGAAAAAAACCAAAAGCGAAACTAAGCACACATTCATTTTGGTAACATCTCGTACAGTACGCTACAACGTACAAGAAATCGAAAAGCCACTAACTCTCGAAACCCCCGTGATAAATAACCTCCTCACTATTTCCCTGCATTTTCGTTGACGAAGTGGATTTTACTGTCGTTATCTGTCATCATTTTGGATGGATGTGGCGGCTTGTGAAGGAGCTGACTTGAAGGTGACACCTGCCGCTTGTCTCAGTGCAGACTTCCTTTTTAATCTCTCTAATAATTTTCAATCTCAAACTCTTTTCCCTCATTCAGTAATGGCTTGGAAAGGCGCTATAACGATATATTTTTAACTATGTATTTGATATCTGGCGTGTGACTGATGGCCTCAGGATGTGTAGACTCCTATTTTATTTCACATTTTGTACTTGTAAATTCCTATTTAAGTAAAGGCCATCTTAGGGGAATCAAAGCTTCAACTTGTAGAGGACAGGAGACCTGCGAGCGTGCCGAGAGCCGAGCGAGGAGGACCGAACGGTGAGTCGACCTCCACGATGAAGCCCCCGAGCTCAGCCTGCCCGAGTCCGCCGCTCCACCGGGCGCGCACGTGACCTCCACTCATCCGGAATGTCGGTTCTGCTGTTGAATTAACAAGAAAAGTGACGCAAAACTGGCGACTTTCAAAAAATTAAAAAAAACAAAAACCAAGTGGTGGTGTCGCTCTTCTTCCCACGTGAGTGTTCGAGAGGCGGGCGGGGCTACGGTGGGCACCACGCAGCGTGCACTTGAGAGGCTGCAGATAATAAACGACTGACGATTGGAGTATCCCACATCCACTACGTTCCGAGAAAACAACAACATCAATTTGAAATTCGAAGGACTCCACGAGGAACACAAATGGGTGAGTGCAGCATGCAGGTTATCTCGGAAAAAAAAGTACAAATGCAACGACAAAAAATGTGTTCTGCATCATAAACATGTCCTTTTGCTTTCCTCATTTGTCTGCACCAATAATGGGACTTAAGAAGCTGCCGAACGGCCCATTGACTCGCTCCGTTCGTTGGACGTTCCTTCTGCTCATGCGCAGGGCGTCGCAGGTCGTGTTTGGGCAAGTTGAGCAGTGGCAGCACCGCAGCCTTTGACGGCCACCGCACGCATGAATGACCCCCACAGACACTTCCTTTCTTGCCGTGTAGTACTCGAGTGTTTTCATGCGCCTGAAATCGTTTTGTCGAAATGAGAACTCAAACTTTGTTTTTAGTGAAGGCAACGAACGAGACGGCAGAGCAAAGACAGGCGCTCGTAAGTAAGCGCGTGGGGTCCCGCTGTTCGGCCGATTTGGTGTCAAGCCGCGCTGTCCGGACACCTGCAGGCAGGAGGACCGCTGAGTCAAATGCGGATACGATAACCGGGGTGCCGTGTGGTGGGCTGAGAAGGAGGAAAAGTGAAAAAGAATTGAAATGGAAAGGATCAAAGACACACACACACACACAGTTACAACAGCGAGATGTGTGAGTGCGAGTAACAAGTCAAGGCGTTATTAGTGTGTGTGTGTGTGCGCGTTGTGATATTCTGCCTCTGAAGTACAAACACTCGACAGGATTTGTGCTAATGTTTATTTTTAACAACACCATTTATTTATATAGCACATTATCATAGAAACAGTAGCTCAAAGTGCTTTACATATTAAAGAATAGAAAAATGAAAGATACAATTATAAAACAAAATAAATCAACATTAACATCGAATAAGAGTAAGGTTCAATGACCAGGGGGGACAGAAAAAACAAAACAAAAAAAAAACCTCCAGACGGCTGGAGAAAAAAAAATAAAATAAATAAATAAAAATATTTGATATGATATTTAAGAATATCATAAACTGGAGAATCGTTTTATTACAATACGAAGAGCACTAAATAAATAAATAAATAAATAAAACTCAAAACAGAAAAAGAAAACCATGCAAAGCAAGCCTCGCACTGACGAGTGTCCTGGCCCGGGTCTGCTGCCTGCACATCAGCGCTCATTGCCACGAAGGTCTTGGGCTCAATAGGTGGGCTACAGCGAACAGGGAGCGAGCGGGCGAAGGGCCGGGTGGGCTGCTCTCCTATATTTCAGATAGCTTTTAAAATGGTACTTGCTGCTTTAGTTTTCTTTGTTTTTCTTTCTTCTTCATCATCGGCATCATCATTGTCACCTTTTTGTTATAATAAGCTTTAATCTTGAGAACTTAAACACACAAAAAAAAATAAAAAAAAAATAGAAAAATAAAAAAACTGACCAAGTCAGGAATTCACGTCGGTGCCGTTTTCAGTTCTTCAGTCCGTGGAGCAGCAGACCTTCTGACTCAGACGCGCAGCTCTGAACTGAGAACTTCAAAAAAAATACAAAATTATTAAAAACAGAAACAAACAAAACCAAAAACCTTGAAATCAGTGCCCCGTCACCCTGTAAGTTAAATGGGGTCGTGTGCGTACAAAATATACTGTAAATAGACAGTGTTCGTATATATGGAATAAATCTCATTGAATCAGTAAATATGTAGTTTATATACATCAATAGTTATTTGATAAGCACACATATATACAAATATATATGACATATACATTAAATAAATAAATCTGCATATCATTATCTGTGACTGTGAGTGTGTGTTCTCTACAGCGTGTATGTTTATGTGTGTAGCACTGAAAAAAGTGTAACCGCCATTCAACTTCAAATAGCGAAGGCCACGATTCACACTTCAGATTTTCAATCTGAACAAATATAGAATTGTTTTTATCTTATTGAACCCACAATTTGTAAGTTGAGGCAAATCATTTCGAGTGACTGGGTGTAATTCACTTGTTTTATACTTGAGTAAATCTATTTTATAAGTTGTTACAATTTAAAATGATTTATTGGTCGTAATCTGTTTTTATGCTGTTAGAAATATTATGAACACAACACATTCCAATGCTGTACTTTTAAAATTTATTTAAAAATGTAGAACAAATACACAAGCATTTTGCAGTGTAAATCTTAAATATACAACAAAAAATTATTAAACATTTCTACAGCTTTCTTTAAAATATGTTTTATTACGAGTTCTTATACTTAAAATGAACAGTTGAGAAACGGGGTTACTTTCCAGAAATCCTCCGCTATAAACGTCTGCTGCTGAAGATGACCAGACCTGGACAGACACGTCCACTCCACTCAGGAAAGTCTTCTTCATTGTTGGCAGCTGGAAAGCCAACACGCCGGGAAGTTTGATAGGAAGAAAATACAAAGGGCCCTCCAACACAACACACGAACAACCTAACATATTAGGTAACTGAAACAGATTTTTACGTTGATTTCCTCCACCAGAAGTTACTTTGGTATAAACACATTTTATTTATTTTTACTTTGATTGAGATCTGAAACCAAATATTTCAAGTTACAACACTAAATGACTAATCTTAAGTTGCGTGACAGAGAAAATGTACGTTGAATGAACAACATCAGTGTTAGATGTTTTTCAGTGTAAATACATAAACAAATAAACAAATAAATAAATAAATAACACATAGACAGCATACGCATAAATACACCCAGAAGCACACTCTCTGTCTGTATGTGTATTTATATATATATGTGTGTGTGTGTGTGTATAAATGAATATACAGTAAATATTTAGTTGTGTATTTATATACAGTAGACATTACTGTCTGTGATCTCAGTGTATTTATATTCATTTCTGTGTGTAACACGTACATTTAGTTGTTGTGTGTATATACACTTACTGTATATATGTAAGTATACAGAGAGTGTGTGTGTGTGTGTGTCAATGTGTATCAGTGAATATGTTTATTAGTAAAATGGAACATTTGAATTCAATTTGAATTTGCATCTTTACAGTAGATACTGAATATGAGTGTGTGTGTAGAGAGTGCGTCTCTTTGCCTGTATGTGTGTACAACATAGCTTTGTAGTGTTTTGTGTATATATATAGATTTATAGATTTGTGTATATACTGTTTGTATGTTTTGTGTATTTCTGTATTTAGCTGTGGATGTGTGTTGTATTTTTCTCCATCCTGTATATGAGTGTGTGTGTAGAGAGTGCGTCTCTTTGCCTGTAGGTGTGTTTAATGTACATTTGTGTGTGTGTGATGTGTCTGTTTCTTTGTGGCATATTTAAGTATTTAGATCTCTTTGGTATGTATGTCTGTGAGGTGTGTGTGTGTACAGTGCTATGTATCTTCTGTTATGTGATGTGACTCTGATGTTTCTTTCCTTCTGGTTATTTCTGATTTTATTCCCAAATGTCCGCCCGTCTGTTGTGCGTTTCCACTTTCCTGGATTTTCCCGTTGGTGTAAATTGTGGGTCACACGTCAGTGACACGGCAGTTCTGCTGATTTGCAGTTTTAATTCTTGTGCCCTAATTCAAAGATCTTTGTCTAATTGGATTACTTTCTATAACATGCACTCTTTCTTTCTTTCTTTCTTTCTTTCTTTCTTTCTTTCTTTCTTTCTTTCTTTCTTTCTTTCTTTCTTTCTTTTCATCCTCAACACAAACGTCTGTACTCTGCTGCGTTGTGGCAGAATATTTGAGGCAAACGTTCAAACAGGGAGGCCGTGGCTCTCATGAAGCGGACGTTTAATGAAATCTCATTTTGTGCTCCTTCTCTCAGTGAAAGCCAACGACACTTTTCATTTGATTTGGCATTTCAGCCTGGTGGTCTTCTCCTGGTGGTCACTCTGTCAGCCCTCGCTGTAATGACAAGCATGTCAAGTGCCGGGCTGGGCAGCCAGTGGGTGTGTTGTGTTTGTTTGAATTTCCTGCTCATCCTCCATTTTGTCCCTCGGCTGAAATTCTCTTTTTAAAACGACTCATGTAATTCAAACCATGAGAGTTTATTTTAATGTGGTGAATTCCTTTGTGGCTGTTGGCGTGCCGCTTGTCATTGTGACAGGACTCTTTGGGTTTTTCAGTGTGGGAGGACAGCAGACACATCCTAAATGATCCTGGGTAAGGTGGGTGCTTCACCCGGGGTGGGATTTATAAAGATGAGCCATCGGAGGAGCCGTGTGTTAGTGGCAGTCATTTAGAAACCCGAGCTGCGCTGTGAGCCTGAAAACGGGTGACACAGAAATAGCAGCACTAAGTTTGCTTCATCCAGAGTGACGTCTACTGAACTCACAGTGACACCAGCCCACCATGAGGCCCCCAGTTACACTGTGCCAGTATAAAAGTGCCAGGCCACCTGCCAGCATGTGTGGAGAAAACCTGAGTGGACACACAGGGAGCTCAGGGGTCTTGATGTGACACGGACTGCTGTGCCACCCAGCTGCCTCTGGGACCCCCCCTCTCTGTGCCTCACCTGCCCTGTAGGTAGATAAGGCGCTAAATCACAGACAGGGACTGAGGATTGAGAGCACAAAGGGAGGATCGTGCAGTATGGCTCTGTCCGTCTTTGGTCTTCGGAATGCGTCTCTTTATGTCACCGTGGCAGTGCTGGCAGTAAGGACTGCAGGGTTTGTGTCCCTGCCTGGAGTTTGTGTGTCCTCCTCGTGTCTGAGTGGGCCAAAGACATGCAGGTCAGGTGAGCTGGCGATCCTGGGGACTGGCACTAGTGAGGGCTCGGTGTGTGTGTCTGTGTGTGTGTGTGTGTTTGTGTGTGTCTGTCTGTGTGTCTGTATGTCTGTGTGTGTGTGTGTGTGTGTGTGTGTGTGTGTGTGTCTGTGTCTGTGTGTGTTGTGTGTCTGTGTGTGTGTGTGTGTGTCTGTGAGTCTGTGTGTCTGTCTGTGTGTGTGTGAGTGTGTCTGTCTTTGTGTGTGTCTGTGTGCGTGTGTGTCTGTTGTGTGTGTGTTGTGGTCTGTTTGTGTGTGTGTGTGTGTGCGTGTGTCTGTGTGTGTGTGTTGTGTGTGTTTGTGTGTGTGTGTGTGTGTGTGTGTGTGTGTGTGTGTGTGTGTGTTTGTGCGTGTGTGTGTTTGTGTGTGTGTGTCTGTGTGTGTGTGTTGGCCCTGTGATGGACTGGCCTCCTGTCCAGGGTCTATTCCAGCCCCAAATATCCCCGCCCAGGGCTCTGTCTGTGAAGTGGCGAGAGTGAGAGGAGCGAATCTTCTGTACAGCGCGGCGCTGAGGTCCTCGTCCGTTATCGGCGCTTGCTGCTGGTTTTCTACTGTGATCTCAAACTTGATGTCCTTGAGAAGATATTTTGCTTTTCTTTCTTTCTTGCCATTCTAGCACTGAAGGGTGAGTGGCAGCACCAAGAGGGTCGTGGGGTGAGACAGAGAGAGGAGTGCGCAGTACGAGTAACGATTGGGCAAGCGACGTGGAGGGGCGTGGCCAAGGCTGAATAATGCAGACACAGCGGAAAATGTTTTTAATATAATAGAGAGAAACATTCAAAAAAGAACAAAGGGTTTGAGAAATGTCTCCTGTGGGTCACCAAAGCCGTCCACAATCCAAATATTCAACGGCAGAGCATAAAAACGGGCAACGCTGAGCAGGAGAGACGCACCTCAGCATGGCACTGGAAATGCTGAAAGTATCAAAACTTATTCATCCTGACTGTCTGCTTGTGGTGACGTCTGATCCTTTATCTCTTCCCAGGTGTTCGGAGTCTTCTGATCTTCATCATCCTCGGATGCTGCATCAGAGCAGAAGGTCAGTTGCATTGTCACCGTTACGTTTTTTTTGTATCCTTTTGATTCTTTGTGAAGTTCCTCGAATGCGAGAAAGACCCCCTATATATAAAATGCATTACTGATATTGCCTGGTAAAGCCCATTGCAGCCCTCTTTGTGTGATTTTGGGCTCCATAACAATAAATTGTATCGTATTGACGTCAGGCGCCTCAGTGTTTGTCATGTGACAGAGTTACAGCGCCCCGTGAGCCCCTTCTTAGCGAGGAGTGCCCCACACAAATCCCGTGCCCGTGCAGAACGGCACGTTGCCCGCTTCACAAACACATTTGATTGCCTGACTGAGGAGATTGCGACGTGAACTGTAGAACGTGAAAGGCACTATACTGAACAGAGCCTAATGGCATTACCATCATCATCATCATCAGTAGCAGCTTTCTGTCTCCTCATGGAAACGGAGAGTCAAACATTCAAAGCCCAAACCTTCATATTCTGACATTTTGTAATATTGTTCCTCTGTGGTAACTGAAATGTCCCCTCTGATTAATCTCAGCCTTGACACTCGCTCATTCAGAGCGTCTGACCCATTATGAGTGTTCAGTGGCAGCATGTATGTCATCAAACCTTTGATTGTGACATAAAACGCCAGGCGTATATTTAGGGGGTCTTTTTCGTTGTTTGGGTTTTCCTGACTGGTGAGATCTGCTTTAGAGTGACCTGAAGTGCGGCGCCGTTCTTCCTCACTGCTCCTCTGTTCAGATGGACTTTGTGAATTTTCTTTTCCTGTCCGCATTTGATTTCCATTCTTCCAATTTCCAAATGGCCCTCTTGGGACCCTGGCGACGTGTTTTGTCTTGGTAGAGTAATATATCGTTCTACTTTCTTCTTTGTATTATTAAGATGTAGCCTCTGTCCGAATGCCTAATCCCCCAGACTTACCACTGTTTATATATAAGGTATTATTGTATGTTAATTCTCCTCACCTTCCCTTCTATATCTGTAACCTCAGGCAATTAGATGTAGTAAAAAGACAAGTAGGAGTTAAGTTACACATAACACCGAGTATTACTGATAATATTCATAAATAATCACAAAATGAGGGCGGCACGGTGGCGCAGTGGTAGCGCTGCTGCCTCGCAGTTAGGAGACCCGGGTTCGCTTCCCGGGTCCTCCCTGCGTGGAGTTTGCATGTTCTCCCGTGTCTGCGTGGGTTTCCTCCGGGCACTCCGGTTTCCTCCCACGATCCAAAGACATGCAGGTTAGGTGGATTGGCGATTCTAAATTGGCCCTAGTGTGTGCTTGGTGTGTTTGTGTGTGTCCTGCGGTGGGTTGGCACCCTGCCAAGGATTGGTTCTTGCCTTGTGCCCTGTGTTGGCTGGCATTGGCTCCAGCAGACCCCCGTGACCCTGTATTCAGATTCAGCGGGTTAGAAAATGGATGGATGGATGGATAACAAAATGCAAAGTACATTTGTAGTTCAGGTGGCACACAGACTTGTAGTTACTTAATGTCTCTAGTTAAGGCATCGCTGGTGCTCAGCTTTCAGCCACATGTCTGTTCAATATGGCTGAAGCCGAGCTGTGCTGTCCATTGTGTTGTCCTTTCAGTTCATGGTGTGATGGTCTTCTTCATCAGATCAGTAAGAGAGAGATACGTCTTCATCATCACAGGTTTGTCGAGAGAGAGAGAGATTGTGAGGTTAAGCAAGCAAATTTATAGAAGTTCTGTCCATTCCTTAGAGCCAATAGGACGTCGTGGTACCTAAAAGCTTCTGATCCAAGCCAATTCCAAACAGCCGTACCTCAGACCAATGGGGAATAGAACATCTTAACAACCCACAAACCATATGTTAACCTAACCTGGCTTTCTTGCGGGGGTTGAAAGACTTTAGCAGAGAAACACTCATCCTCCCCCAACTCTGTCATAAAATTCAAAGAGACCCATTCCTTAAGGGTTAAAACACTAAATTACATTTGCTTTGCCTAAATTACAAATAAAGACATACAAAATATTTATCAAGTTATATGCAAAATATCACATCACAACACCACAGCGGACGATCCAGCCATTCTTAACCCCATTGGTATGACGTGGATACACACCCCCAGTACAGACTGGTCCTCTGGCCTCCATGGTGTGTGTTTAGGATGGGAGAAGATGACTGACCTCCTCGAAGAAGACCTGCACGTCCACCAGGAGAACATGCAAACTCCAGACAGACGGCTGGCAGTCGAACTCCCGCTGTGCCACCATGAAGCTCCCATTACGTCTCAAACAGAAGTCTGCCATCACAGACAGCTAAGCAGAAATAAACGCATTCCTGGAAGATATCAAATACGAAAGAGAAAAGTCACAACGTCAGAGGCCAACACTGACCTGCCTGACTCCAGGTGACAAGGACAGCCTTTGAGCAATAAAGAAAAGTCCACGTCCCTCGGCCTTCACTTACATGCTGTGCCGCTTACGTGCCTCCTGTATTGAGCACAAAATCAAGTAAAGAAAGAACACACACAATGAGCATAAACGGTGACACTTGTCACAAAGTGCTTCTTATTGCTTGCTCTTTAATGATTTCTTTTTGGTGACATCCAATGACACCCTATCAGACTGAACGTTTTAATTGGTGAATCGTCAGAAGAGGAGGTGCTCACATCTGAAATGTGACAGACGAGAGAAGTCTGTTCAGCCCATTGGTGGCTCAGCTGTCCCCAAATCTCCTCCTCATCCTTCCTCAAGGTGCCTGTCTCAACTGCACGGCTCAGTACTTTGCTCACGATTCCCACCCACAACCACAACTGGGCAGATGCCAGTCAGCCACAGGATCTCAAGGCAAACAAAGCACTTTGTGGCCAGTGGGGGACGCTACTGAAGTCCCCAAACCTAAACAATGCCAAATAAACCAAAAACAGAAGGCATGGAGGGTTTTATTACAACTGAATGGAGAAAGTTGGAGGGCTTTGGCAGGAAAGCAAAAATGAAAAGACCCTTCACAGCGGCCCCTGTCCACATCTTCTGCCCTTCTCCCTTCTGCTTCCCGTCATCTTCTCCTTCCTCCTGCCAAGTGAACTCTCACCCACACTCCACCCCATTCCAAGCTCACCATAGCAGTGGCCACTAGCCTCTTAGTGCCCAATCCCCCGACCACTTCTGAGGTCACTTTGTGGAGGTCACTCCAGTGAAGTGTCCCTTGGTCAGATGTAAAACCCCCTACAAAACCCCTGGGGTTGTCCAACCACAGCTCCCTCTGCAGGCCATGCCAGACTAGCGCCTGTGAAGCCTGCAGGGACCTCAACAGCAGCCTTCTGCTGCCAGCAGTTACAGGCCTGGGGGTCCATGGGCTCTTTTATTGTGCCCACCCCATATTTACATCCCAAGTGTGGCCTCTCCAGCTGGTGTCCCCGCTTGGCCTTCTGACCAGGATGTGCCCCCACGCCTGACCCTGACCACCTTTCTTGCCTGGTCATGAGCGTAAGGACTAGCTGACCAGAATGACGGTGCTCATGTGACATGTACTGTGTCCCCACCTGATGGCCGATGATCCACCAATCGAAGCACAGAGCACTCACTAGAGCCCGCCCCGCCCCGCCCCCATGTGGTGTCAGTGAAATCAATGAATGCAGAAATACGCAAGCAGAAGCGTGTGAGGACACTGGGAATTGTTTCTGCTCCTTGTGTTTCCGTGTGTTTCTTGTCCTTTTAACCCTTTGTGCATTGATTGTCTGCTGTAGGTGTGACCCCCCCACACACACACACTCTGTGAGGCTTAGGGCCTGCATAGCCTTATTAACCCTGTAAAGCCTGACATATCAGATAAGAGCCAGAAAGTTCTCACTTTTTTGAAACTAAAGTGTTTATTGAACCTTTTGGCAAAATTAATGAATAAAATTGAAAAAAACAATAATTTGCATAAATGTTAAAGTTTTGAATTGTTTTCAATTTATGAGAAATTTTTGGTCACAAGATATCTTTTTTAAGAAACAAAGCATGCATTTTGGACACCATTTGGGATATTTGAATTCAATGGCTTGGTTATTTTTTTAGGGGAAATTTTTAGAACTTTTGCTATGTTACATTGTGGTTAAAAAAAAATGTTTTGTTTGATCAAAGATGGACTTCTCGTTTCCTACGGCAGACCTATGAGAAGTCATTTCCTATGCAGGGCTTACACTCTGTTGGGCTTCCTGTGTCATCCTTTTATCAAGTGACACACTCCATGTTGGCCTTCTGCAGGGTGGTGTTGCTTCTGGTTCTGGAGGGCATGGTGGTCTCCCACACTTGATCTTGGCCGTTCCTGGGCTTGCGAGAAAGGTGCCAATGGAAAGGCCAGGGGTCACTCTGAAGGCTGCAGTTTCTGAAGTGCAGCGAGTGTCACTTGTGACAGTGTGTGACACCAGATGAGCATGTCTGGGATCTGAAGCTGAACTTGTAAAGGGCAGACAGCAGCAGCACGTCAAGGAGCTCATGGAGGACTTCTCGCTCAGCATTTCACTTCTTGGCCAGTTTGTCTGTTCCACAGTTTCACCAGTAACAGCGTCCAGTGTGACGTCATGATCTGAGGCTTCATCAGTGCCTCCATGAAGCTCCGCGTCTGGAGGATCAAAGTCCTCTCCTCTCCATTTCACTTTGGCGTTTTTGGGTCCTCTACCTCTGGGCTCGTCTGCTGTCCACTCTCATCTCGCTGGTCTTCCTCATCACCAGTAGATTGCTTTAGGAGTCCATTGTATCTCATCCTCCTCATCCTCCCCTAATCTTACAATCAGGCGCAAGGCGTCTTCCATGCTGTACTCTTTACACACCAAAATCAGCTTATTGCTCGATTTAACACACACACATTCAAAAAAATGCAAATTATTGAAAATTGATGAGAAAAATATTAGCAAGTGAGCCCCTGCAACATTCAACTGATTATCATCAACAGGCTGTAATTGTCGAACATTCATAGAAATGTGTTGTTTGATTTCCTCTCTCTCTCCATATCCAAAAATGACATTTGAGCCTGTGATTTAATAATCAAAACTTGATTTATATATATTGATATAATGCACATTGCATCATGAAATGCAATAAAAATGGCGACTGAGGGAGTTATGGCTAAATGACGGCATACGTCTGCAGTATCATATTAGAGACGCTCATTTTCAGAACAATTTTACAATAAATTCCGCTATAAAATAAGACGAATTGATAAGTCGTTCAAGGCCGCTAACCCCTCATCTTGAAGTATCGGTAACAACCTAAATATTCTTCTACCTGTAGCCTTTTCAAGCGGAGCAGAGATTTCCCCCCAGAATGTTTCTGCGCCTCCGCCTCAGGGATTTTCAAAATCTCCTTTAAGTGCCTGCAGTGCTCAGACATTCCAGCAGGTGTCAGAAGTCCCGTGTCTGCGGGCGTACCACCGGCTTCACACTCATTAGTGTCTCCATCGTGGTAACGTCGCGCAGGCAGGTCTGAGAATCATCACGTAGAGAAGAGGCTACAAACAGCGACATTACACAACTTCTAGTCAGAGGGGATGTCAGACTTGTCCCCCGAGGACGTCATATCACACAAACGGTAATCGCAGGACAAGTCAAACTGTGCGACATTTCCAAAGTATCGCCGGCTCGTCCCTTTTTCTGACAGCCAGTAACGTCCTGTCTGGTGGAGTCACTTCCTGTCTGAAGGGTCTGCCGATACGGCGAGTTCCGCCACAATCTCGGTCCCTTTAGTTTTTCTCGTTTTCATCAAACACAAAACAGATGAGGTCCTAAACTGCCACGTTCCTTGGTCCTCATTGCTGCATTCTGTGTCAATGGTGGCCGTGTGAGCTCACAGACTCAGGCACTGGGGATGTCACACTACATGCCTGATGGCCACAGGAGCACCGTCACTGCCTCAGGCTTCATTATACACGACTGGCAGCGTCTTAGCCTAAGCCATCACATGTGCGGGTATTAAAGAGCCTTATGAGATGAGGAGCCGTTCTGATGCCCTCTTAATAACGTTTGGTTTTCCTTCAGGCAGCTCTAAACTGTCCCCATGTGAACGTGTGTGAGACTCCAGAGTGGCGGTCCAGCGTTGAGCTTTGGCTCCGTCCTCAGTGACCCTAAGCTGCTAAAGCAGACTGTAAGGGTGTGCTGTGTTGTGGCACAGTGCCCACCACCCTCTGGGCTTTGTGGAGCCTGCATGCCCCCCGTGTGGCTTTTATCCTGGGGTGTCAGGGCACCTGGGTGGGCACACTGGAGTCCCAGCTGAGGTTTGGTTTAGGCCAGCTAGTGGGTTCATAAAATGGATTTGTGGGTTCAGTAAGAAGACAATTGCTCCTGCCTGGCAGGCGGCGCCCATATCTTTAATCTGATGATTAATATTTAAGGAGAAAATGAAATTGTGTGCTGTCGAGTCTTTGTGAGGCCAGCAGCTCAGAGGTTTGTAACGTCCTGCTCTGCTTTCTTGTCATTTCAGATGTGCAAGTCTGCAGTCACACAACAGCACTACTGATGTTCACTACTAGTGGCTTTCTGGACGATATGATGGTCATCTACTACAACACCGATGACATTGTGTATAACAAAAATCATAGCGAAGTGCCACTCTGTTCAGAGCCAGTGCCTGAAGGACACAAGATACATCTGTGCAAAATGGGAGATGGAAAGACACTGCGTTGTGGCATACAAAATGTCACAAACACTGACGCTGGACAGTACGAGCTGGAGTACGGTGGCTCATCCTACATAGTCAACCTACAAGTTCGAGGTAAACCTTAAGGGGCCATGTCTTAGGAGGGAGGGCATTGTGTTGTGCTGTCACCTCAGTCGTGACTTCCCGCCACAAGGGAGGACAAAAAGGGCTGTAGGCTTCAAAAAATCCACATACCAGGCCACCCCCTCACCTGAGTCTGTCTATCCAGGTTAGGCCTCACCACAGACAGCCTGACTCAAAAGTCAACAGGCAGGTCTTCACAGCCCCGGTGTGGGTCACAAGTCTTAAAGTCCAAAAAAAAAAAATAAATACTAATGGATACTAAGAGAAGCAGGAGGATCACCGGCAAAGCTCGAGCCCAAAATAACAAAAGAAACCTTCTTTATAAATAAAAGAATTTCTTTAAAGAACTCAAAACCCAAGGCAAGGACCAAGGAGTAAAAGTACAGCACCTGACAGAAGAGCCGGGCTCGAAATTCACAAGAACACAGAGCAGCATGACAATGCCAAAGCTCCGCCTTTTATACTGCTGCGGCCACACCCCCAGCCACATCATCAGGTGGCCCCGCCTCTTTGGGAGTGGGGTGGATAATTAAAGCAAAAGCATCTGTTATTAACATAATAAAAAAAAAGAAATGAACCCAATAATAATACAAACCATAACATGCCATGAATACAAAGAAACATAAAAATAACTACGAAAATATTCAAAACTTTACATTAAAGAAAACTTCATTTGAGCCCGGGACACCCACAACAACCTCACCTTGTGGGCTTACCAGCTGGGGTGCCTCCTGCGTGTCCTCCATGTCCGCCGGGTTGGGCCGCTGGGCTCCCTGGCAATGCTGGCCATGTAGGTGCAAAACCTCCATCTTGTAATGAAGTCGCACATCCGAGGACAAGTCGCTAAGGCCCTGCTGGTGGGCAGCTGTGAAATCTGACACTGAAAAGGGGGAGTTGTGGGGCGGGGTGTAAAGTGAGTGCTACGTGTACGGGATTGGACACATTCTGGTAAAGTCTCGATGATGAGGAGTATAAAAGGGGGAAGTCCTGGGTGACCCTCTGACTCTCTTTGCTATCTTTATTATGGAGACGTTCCTACAATCCCGTACACGTTGCGCTCGGCACCTCCTCACCCTGCCCTTCTTTATCTGTAACCTCCGCCAATTAGACAGAGTAATGGGACAAGCAGGAGAAGGAGCTGGACGCTTAATCAAGAATTGTAGATAACATGTCCAAACACAAGTGTGACAATGACACCATTACAGCCTGGCCCTCAGGCCATAGACGGCTTGCAGGTTTTCTTCAGTCCGGCTTGGTCTTTGTTACCGCATGGCCTTTGAATGGAGTATTGAAGTGGGCCACACGCCTGGCTCAGTATGGCTGCTCAGTTGGCTCATCATGCTGAAGATGGCAAGAGAGAGGAAGGTGGTCTTCTCTTCATGGCAAGATGAAAAATGAGAGAGCACGCCATTGTACACCTCCCTGTGTCTATTGTGCCATTGCAGACCTCCCTGTCTCTATTGTGCCATTGCAGACCTCCCTGTCTCTATTGTGCCATGTAGACCTCCCTGTCTCTACTGTGCCATGCAGACCTCCCTGTCTCTATTGTGCCATTGCAGACCTCCCTGTAGACCTCCCTGTGTCTATTGTGCCATTGCAGACCTCCCTGTCTCTATTGTCCCTCTGCAGCTCCTGACACGCACACACAAACACACACACACACACACGTAGACCTCCAGGACATTTCCTTCACCATTCACTAATGAGACACCTCAAGCCACCAGTCTGGTGCTCACCTCATCAATCAAACTCTGGGGGTAGAAGACGGGTTTGTCCAGCTTGCAAATAAAGACTTCCACATCAGTTATCAACTCACACTGCTCTCTTACACTCGGCCATCGGGGGGCTCTTTCTACAAACCCGACCCCAATGAGCCCCAGCCTGTGTGCAGTAAATGTTGGGGGTACAACAGAAAACACGAGCACAGCAACATGTCACTAGCAGCCACATTCACTGAATTTGTTAAGGCTTCATAATGGGTCATGTTTCAAAATGAAGCTCTTAAGAATAACGTTTGATTCAGGACTGCGGTTTGTATGGCAGGAATTTTAATGTCCTTTATTATTCACTTAGACGTACAGTCAGAACATGGAGATCTTTGGCACCACATTGGCTCTTTTGTGTGTGTTGGTCACAGAAGTCCTCATCCCCTGTGGCACTTCAAAGTCCCTCGGGTGACGGACACCCAAGCTGCGAGGTTAAAGGACTCGCCTGCTCAGCTCACACTGATTCTCGTGCTGCCAAAACAGTGAAGCCTTTTGTAATCATGAAACTCGTAAATTGAAGCCTTGTGTCTCAGGGGATACCCGTGATTCAAATAGAGAAAATTCAAGAAAAGGCACAACATTTGGAAGTAAAATATGTCAAAAGAAAAAATCAAAGGGGCACACAATTGAAATAAACATATAAAGCCCTGTGATGGACTGTGTTTCTTCCTGCCTTACGCCCCCTGCTGGCTGGGATGGCCTCCAACAACCGTGACCCTGATCAGGACTGTAAATGACTAACTGACTCAATATAATGAGGGATGAAATTCAATTATTTTGAAACAAAAGATTCAAAAACAGAGAAAGAGGAGAAACGTGACACAAGTAATAATACATTTTATAGAAGTCAAAAAGCCAGAAAATGGAAACTGTAAACTTTTTAGACCCCTAAAACCAAAACTTAACTTAAAAGAGGCCCAAAGGCAGTGTGAAAAGAAAGCGAATTAAAGCGAAGCCCACTTGTATGGTCTCGGTGGAGTCCTCTGTGACTCTGCTTTCCTCTTCCGTATTCTTTGTTGTGTCGCCTTTGCCAGGATGCCTCACATCCCATAGACGTGCCACCGTTTATCAGGTGTTGGACTTTAGAACTTCTCCTCACCTTCACTTCTACATCTCTAACCTCAGGTAATTACTTAGAGTAGACGACAAGCAGGCGTTAAGTTACACTTTATTAATGTATGATTGATGATATCCATAAAATAATAACAATAAGCAAAGTACAAGTAAACACTGGCATCCATACCACCTGATAAATGCTGATGTGTAGTTTCAGGTGGCACACAGACTGGCAGTTACTTTAAACGTCTCGAGTTAAGTCAGCTTTCTTCAGACCAGGCCTCATGCCTGTCTCAATATGTCTGTCGAGTTGTGCTTCTCAGTGGGGTCTTCTTTTCAGTTGAGACGTCGTGTGTGAGACAGAGGGAGGGAGAGAGTTACGGGTAAAGCAACCGAATTTCTACATTTGCTGTCCAGATCCTTAAAACAATAGGGTGTCGTGCTGCCTCTGATTCAAACCAGTCACAAACAGCCGTACTTCAGTCCAATGGGGGCACACAAGACCCTTCACACCTGCCCCCCCCAAACCATTTGTTGAGCTGATGCCTGCTAATTAGGTGATCTGGCTTTCCTGTGGGAGTTGATTGAGAGGGTCCTGCAGAGAATCACTGGCCAAACTGGTTTGAGGGTCTTCAGCTGACCCTGTCGTAAAATTACAAAGACTCAGCCCTTAAGAGAGGTGAAGGGTGGGGGAGGTCCGGGGGGTTCTTATACATCAAACCATTGCAGTTTTTATCAATGATATAAGACTAATATTACATTTGCTTTGTCTAAGTTACAAATAAAGACATACAAAATATCGATCATCTTATATACACAATGTCACACCACAACACTCCACCTGTGATAAACCTTTTGTACAATGTCTTTATAATATAATTAAACAGTCTTAATTGTTTCAGGAGTCTGTTGCACAACTTGTGTTTTGCTTTGCCGTGATTGCTTTCCCAGTGTTCAAAGTTGTCCGTGACCATTTGTCCATTACGTATCTTCTTTATTTCGAGACAATCAGAAGAACTTGGATGCGCTCCTGATGTCTTTTATCTTCCTTGATTGGCTTCATCTGTTCCTTTAGCTGTTTTCAGTCTGGTGGCTCCAAATGAGACAAGTCCACACCTTCCACTCAGCTAGGCCACTGACATTTACGTCTATTGTGTGAATTTCTTTTGTTCACCTAAACCAGTCTTTCTCAACCTTTAAGTTTTTGCCACCTGAGTTTTCATAACAGTTTTAATCGAGCCCCCCCCTAATGTTTTTTTGAAACCCTAATAAATTTTATTCCTATATTTTTTGCTGCTGATACACCGCTACAAGTTTAAAATTTCTCTACGAATAGTGAAATTACTTCATATATGGCAACATTTGTGCCCCCCTAGGGGGGCGTGCAGCACAGTTTGAGAACCGCTGACCTAAACTACATTAATCCTGTGTGTAAATGTTAGTTGGACCCCTGTCCTAAACTATTCATAAAAGCTCTACTATTAACTTCAAAATTTGAAAGGTAACATACCACAGGTGCCAGTGCCAACCACCTCCGCCCAAGTGAGAGCACATGTGCCACTGCATTAACTGTTCACAAACCAACATTTGTGGCCCCTCTTCACACAATTGGGGTTGACTTAGTTGCCTCTTGTGCTTTTGGTGTAACTCTTGACTGCCATCAGCCTTTACCAGTTTAGGCTGGCATCACCACCACGAGACATCATAGCTATGCAGCTCTCATCATTCCCCCTGCAGGCCACCCCAGAGTTGTTTGCTCACCATTACGCATACTTGCTGTGCTAAACACCTCGGTTCAGAATTGGCCCACTGGTCCTCTGCCTGTCCCACAGCTGGCAATCTCAGCAGAGCTTTCGTGTTTTCTTAACCAGACTTTACCTGAACATCAGCGCCCATGTGACTTGAAACTTTACCAGTTGCACCTGCTCTTTTGAAACTTTTCACCCATTTGCTCAGTGAAACCTTTCCTTAAAACGAGTATTAATTGTATTAATTATCCCAATGAATTCATTAATATCCAGGTTCCACACAAATGAATGTCCTTATTTTTAACATTCCTAGCTGGTTTGTTCAGATTTCACGCCTTCGAATATAAATTTGCTGCAGTTTTTTTTTTAAACTCTAGTTATTGTGACTCGTCCTATTAGTGTACAATTGTGGACTTGTTACTCACTTAAACCCCAGTAAGTGTCTTTTTCTTGCTGTCTCTCCAGTTCTTCTTCATGTCTTTGTCTTTTCTGGACAGACCTCAGAATCACCTGGAGATTGTGGTTCAGTGGAGAATAATTGAAGGAAACACCTTTCTGTTTTCCCTTCCTTCCCACGTTTCCCACTCTTTATCTGGGCTCTCCTCTGTCGCAGGTACGTCACCCACCCATGTTTTAGGGTGCCACTCCCATCCTGTTACTACTGCCCTAACTTTCACTATGGACGGTCTACACTCCTTTTTTCCCCCCTGCTTTCTCTGCTTTCCACTTTAGCATTGGATGCTCTACATGCCAACACTTCACATGTTTCATGCCAGCTGTTACATCTCTCAGAACGCAGACATTCACACCACATTCCATTTTCACTTTCATCCACTTTGCTATTTGCTTTCTCATACTCGTCTTCCTTATTACCAATAATACAGGACAGTAAAGCTCTTATAACAGCAGCTGTCTTCTTTATACCTGATCTCTGTTTTCCTGATTTTAACCCTTCCAGCCTCCTTTCTATTTTATGGCAGCTCAGCTTCTGCTTTCTCTACCTGCACTACAGGTTTCCATTTCCTAGCTTTAGCCTGCTTGCCTCTGCCACTCCATTGGAAGATGGCTGCTTTAATTTGAATTTAGGCATTTCTAAGTCCACAATGCTATTCTAATACAATTTGCAAAATTCGTTATGGGCTGGCCTACTTTTTCCCCTTCAAGCAAACATACACATAGATAAATACACACTCCTAACTGAGTCAGTGCCATATGAATGATGCATGTGCTGCCCGTCACTCCCTAGCTCTACATTTTTTTTTAATTTAATTGATTTTATTAAAATCAAATAATATTCCATACACATAACTCAAGTTTTACAAGAAAAAGAAACAACAAAAAAAAAAAGGTTTGAAGCAAATCCACCTGAGAAAGAGAGCCAGGCCAGCAGTGTAAAACTTAAAGCTGGTAATAATAAGTACAGAGATAAATTAACAAATGAATAAAGATAAATGGCCTCCTCAATTTAAATGCTTATTCTAAAATATTATTGATGAGATCCTGCCAGGCTTTGAAAAAGTTCTGCACAGATCCTCTAAGTAAGAATTTGATTTTCTCCAATTTCAAACAGTAGATAACATCAGTGACCTGCTGACTTAACAAAGGGGGTTAGGATTCTTCTAGTTGAGCGAGACAAGTCCGTGTGTTAATAGTGAAGTGAAGGCCATCACAGTTTGTTTGTTCTTCTCCGCCTTAAGCCCCTCTGTCAGCCCACCAGACACAGCTGTGACTGGATTAGGAGGGATTGGCACACCAAGGCTGGCATTTAAAGATTTTGGTCCAGAATTATGTTAATTTGGCGCAGGCCCAGAACATTTGGCCCAGTGAGGCTGGAGCTTGATTTCAACATTTGCAGGTTGGATTTTGTCCTGGAAACATTTTGGACAATATTAAACGAGAGAGATGCGCTCGATATATCATTTAGAGTTGAATAATTCAATGCTTTGCACATATGGAGCTCAAGTGGATTCTGTGCATTGCAGAGAACTCCCTAGCACTCCAGATAAGGAGCCACTACCACCAGCACTAACCTTGTGACACACATGAAGTCTCAACACTTTCCTGCTTATATACCTTTTATTAAGCAAACAATGTTTTACCTCCACTGCATTTGTACACTGGGTGCCCTACAATTCACATACATACACACACATATACATGAAAACAGTATTGCAAACAGGGTGCATAACATGGTTACCCCAAAGTCCTGCTGACTACGCCAATTGTTTTGTCTTGGTAGAGTTCTCTATTCCTCTACTTTCCTCTTTTGTATTATTAATGTGTAGCCTTTGTCAGAATGCCTCAAATCTCACAGACTTACCACTGTTTATAAGCTATTGTAGGTTATAACTTCTCATCTATAGCATCAGGCAATTACATAGAGTAAAAGGCAAGCAGGGGTTAAGTTACAACTTAAATAATGTATTATTGATTATATTTGTAACTCTTTATTTTATGGCTTTCTTCAGGACAGGCCACATGCCTGCCTCAATATGTCTGCCAAGCTGTGCTTCTCAGTGGGGTCTTCTTTTCAGTTCATGGAAAGCAACCAAATTTCTACATTTGCTGTCCGAATCCTCACATCAATAGGGCGTCGTGCTACAGAATGGCCTCTCATTCAAACCAATCCCTAACAACAAGAACATTTATTTCTGTCGCACTTGCCAAACTGGTTTGAGGCAGTTCCTCTGACCCTGTCATAAAATTACAGAGATTCAGTCCTAAAGAGTCCTCAAGGGGGTCTTAAACATCGAAGCATTGGTATTCTTATCAATGATATTACACTAATATGACATTTGCTCTGTCTAAGTGACAAATAAAGACATTTCTCAATTTTTGTACAAAATTTCACACCGTAGTGTTTGTAGCCCCCTGGTCAAGCGTCCCCTCAACGTGAGTGACAAACTGGGAGCAAAGCACTAAAAGAAGACACTGAGCCAAAACGGGGGACGATAAGCAAGAGAAACTGCACACAAAAACAGCAAAGGGACAGAGAGGGGCCTGGGATGGGGTTGGTGGTCTTCTCTGCACATTTGTCCTATTTTGAGACCTTTATGAAAATCTCCCACCTTGTTTTTTGTTCTTTTTCTTTACAGAGTGTGCTACTCAGAAGACCAGCACTAAAACACGTAAGTCTTGAGATTACAGACAGCCCCTCTCAGTCAGTCTCCTCCATTTTGTGTTCTGGTTCAGTTAGGACCCCCGTCTCTCTGTTTTCATTTCTTACGTCTGGTCACCTTTTCTTGAGTATTCTTGGTTGTTTTTCTCTATTGTAGTTTTTCTTTGGTTTGGTTCTTATATTTTTGATTTGCATGCTTATTTTATTAATGGCAGGCTCTTGATATTCCACCCAAAGGGCTGGTTGGGCGACACTGGCACTGAGGACCCCCTGCCGCCCTCTGTCCAGTGCTGAGGCAGCCGCCCGTTCCTCCAGTTCAGCCCCTGGTTGTGCTTTTTGATTTCATTTCTGGTTTAAGGCCTTTTTTCTTGCCTTCTGATTTCTGATGGACTTCTTGTTTACTTCATTGTCTACATTTTTGCTATTTTATTGCATTGTGTTCTTGCTCCAGTTTTTCGTCATTTCTGTTTCCTATTATAGGACGGACTCTTGTGTTCACTGAGGCCGGGGTTTCTCAGGGTTCTCCTCTCCCTCTTCAAGTTGTGTTACCTCTTCTGAGCGTAGGCCCCAAGCCTCTTTAAGAGTTTGTTTCGACATCCCATTTAAATCCTGAGGCCTAGTTTTCCAGCTGAACCTTTTTGTGAGTTTTGTGTGCCCTGCAAATCAGGACAGGTACTCACTTATTCTAAGACCCCCAAGTCTGAGTCCAACCTCTCAGGAGGGATGCGTAGTCGAGAAGGGGATGTTTGATGTCTCTTTTGTTCATTTGTAATCCTTTGTAGGCTGATAATGCGTATCTTTCTTTGTTTGTGGTTTTGCCTGCGCGTACAAACTGTCTTTGTGTTTTGGGTGGTCCCCCAAGAGGTGGGGCCACCTACTGATCAGTGGCAGGAACTGCCCTCTAAATGCAGTCGTTCATTTCGGATGTGCCGAGGAGTTGGAGTGGGTGAGTTCTTGGGGTTTCCTCGACTTTTGGACCCTGACTACACCTGGTGTGGGATTGCTGGTCCCATGCTGTGCACTCACTGGTTTGTCTGTTTGTTTTACAGCTGATCTTCTTCAAAACGCTCAGAGCAGCACTACAAATTCAGGTAAGCGTCATTTACAATGCCTAGCTTGTGTGGCCGTGACTTGCCTCAGACTGTGGACCCCCTACTTACCTACCCACTTACTGCCTGTTTAAGACGATGAGAGTGTTGATGTGCGCACACAAAACCAGTTAGGGCACTGAGCTGAACTCTTAAGGACCCCCGTTTGCATGTGTGAGTCCACTTATGGCAGGACACTCCAGCGTCACGAAACGACCTCATCGACCTCCATGAGTCTGACGGACGGCAGTGGACGTGTCCTGAATCCTGAAGTGTAACCTGCTTGAGGGTTTAGATGGCCGACACATCTACGAGTCTTAGATCATCTCTGACACGGCAGGGCTTCACTGAATAACCAGGATATTAAAGCGCATGTACAGTAAATGCCCTCCTTGTAATAAATGAGCACCAAACAAACATTTGACAGGACGTTGACACCAGCGAGCGTCACTCACACCTAAACATCAGACTCGCCCAGCCTGGCCCATGCAGAGGATCTTCTTGCACCGTAGGTTGCAGACGTCTAAGTGACAATCGCACACCATTCCCCCCATGTAGACGCGCTCCTATTTTAGCAGTTTTGGTGTGGATGGACCTCTCACACACAAAGCCACCTGGGTATCTGTTTGTCCCATTGCCCTGAAATTCTGACTAGAGAACGTCAGAGGATTTCATTTCCAAACTTCCAGCACTGACCATCTCAATGAACTCCTCCTGTGATCTCAAAAGTAGACTCTCGTCATCAGTTGTTATTTGAAAATGGATTCCTGACCCAATTTAAATGACAGTTGACCGGCTCTGGAGAATAATATCCCTTCAGATGTGACACCATTAGACGTCATCTACAGTGGCACTGGACATTCCAGGTTCCTGGTGGAGGAACATTTCTGTATTTGGTTCGTTTAGCTTTCTCTCCCACAGTTTGATTTCTTGTACGATTACTTGAACCTTATCATGCAAGTGATGGCGGCCCTCAGCCTGTTTAAATGGACGGGCACAAGCTTGAGAGCCCATCAGCAAGTTGGCAGGTCTCAGATGGGAGCCATTCACGCAGCTCTTTGTGTAGTTGAGAAATCACCCAACGAGAGCCACCAGACATCAGGAGGGAGCAGAAGACTTCAAAGTTGGCATTGGTGTCACTGTAGAGTTTGGCCAACAGTCTGTGCTTGAGGGGGCACACTTTGGTTATTTTAACAACAGCCAGCCAGGTGACGCGTGAAGCGCGTACCTTTGACATTACGGAGCTTTGGTTTTTATTAAAGTGACGACTCCGCCTTGCTTGTCCTTACAGACCCCCCAAGCAATGAGACCAGCCTGCATGAAACCATCCAAAATGTCACAAATGTTCTGACCTGTCGTCCCCCCACCAGTTTCTTTGGAGAACAGAAGCTCCTCAATGAATGTCCCTTGTCAAATAAATCTGACATCGACAAACGTGGCACACCAGCTCTAGTAAGTGGTCCGTGACCTCCTTGTCACACTTTCGTCTACACGCGGTGTTGTCTAACAAAGGAACTGTGTCAATTCCTCTCTGACCGATTCCCGAATGGTGTCTTTGGATGCCAGCAATGTCAGTCCAGTCACGTGTGGTTTCTTTGCACTGGCGATGCCAGGACAGGCGCCCTTAAGTGTCCTCCTTGAAAGCACAGCTCGCCATGTGAAGACGCTTGCTTACTTCATCACGTATTTCCTGGATGTTGTGTTGGTTTGCTTGACATCATTTTCAGCTCCTGGTGTCACCTGACGATGACTTGTTGTTATCTCCTGCTCTTTCCAGTCACTCACAATGAACCTGGGGACCCACTGAAGGACAGTTTCTGTTTGTGCTGCAGTCACATTCATACCAGAGCATCTGGTGACGTCATTGAAGTGACAAGTCGGGTCACATGACCAGTCACTCACAGCGCATAAATAATGAGCAGACTGGAAAGAAATACACAAGATGAATGTGAGCATAAGACGTGTGACAATGAGAGGAGACCCTTGAGCCCCCCAAGCTTGTTGGGTTGGCATCTTATCCTGGTGATTCTTAAGGTCGAATTGCTTGTCTTCTCCCCGGCTGTCTGTGTAGTTCTGCCCAATTTAAATGCACCCCAAGCTGACCTGGGGTCTCCGGTGAGGAATGGCCACACTCCTCCTCTCTGCGGCTCGTCCTCCGTCTGTGCTGGCGTAGGCGTCACCTTTTAGAAATCAGGCCTTGAACTCCACACAGTGGGCCTCACAAGCACAACGGAAGCGGCCAAAGACTGCCAAGTCAAGATGGGAGAGGGGAGTCGTGAAAACCCTGGAGTTGAAAATAATAAGAATTCAGAACTGTAAAAGACAATATAACAAAAAAAGGTCCAAGAAGTCACAAATGTATGATTTTAAAAGGAAAGGTGAAAGCAAAGACACTCAAAGTCCAAAATAATCAAAAAAAATACAAAAACAAAACAACAAAGGCAAGAGGAAGCGTAAAAAAAACGGAGAATCAAACAAGAAAATGGATTTAAGGAATCCAGGAATGAGAACACAAGCGGGAAAGCTAAATAAGACCTCGGCACTGAACTGAGGCCCACAGGCACTTTAGACCGGACCCCCTTAGGTCACACCTGAAGGCCCCAGTAGGTTCATAGCAGGGAACACAAGATTACAAAAAATACAAAAAGACGGAACAAAGAATTAAAGAAGGGATTTGAGGGAAAGTAGAAAGTGAAGGCCTGCGGTGGGCTGGCACTCTGCCCGGGTTTGTTTCCTGCCTTGCGCCCTGTGCTGGCTGGGATTGGCTCCGGCAGACCCCCGTGACCCTGTAGTTAGGATATAGCGGGTTGGATAATTGCTGGGTGGATGAATAGAAAGTAAAGTCAGAACCTCAGCACCCCCAGTAGCTGCAGGACTTCAGCTCAGCAAATTCTCCTTTGGCTCCACTGGAAGACCCCGAGTTTGAGTGTAAGGGGCAGAGGGGGGCATCTCTCTGCCAGGGGCACCAGCTGCAGGCATCTGCATGTGCTGAATATCCCAGTCAGGGTCTGAACATAAGAAATATAACAAGCGAGAGGAGCCCATTGAGTCCATTTGTCGCTCGCTTGTTTAGCTGATAGCCCACCTGTCCCATGAGCTTCTTCAGGGCTCTCAAGGTGTCAGCCTTCTCCCATCAGTGCATTACGACAGTTTGGACGAGGACAGGCCAGTCATCCCAGCAGACTCATTGGTCTGCTCCACTTAATGAGGTTGCTCAGGTAGGCTTGGGTGGTCCTGTATTGTAATAAGTGGTCTCAGAGGCTGTCCATGTGAAGGTGAACTCACAGATCTTGACACAGAGTGTGCCAGAGTAGAGTGGGCACTTGGTGGGCAGCCACTAGTTTAGTTCAGTACGTCCTTAACTCTGATGGCTGTGATCTGAGTCGTACGTTTTGTGACAGGTATGTGTTGGTCTTCTGCCTCTGAGCCTCGTCTTGTTCTGCTGTTAGTCAGTTGGTTACCTTTGATCTTCAGACCACAGGGTGTGTCTTTCTGAAGTTGCCCACTTAAGCTGAAAGCCCACAATGCTCTCCCTCTCTGTCTCTGCTTTTAACTAATTATAGAGCAGCACGGTGACGCTGCACACCCAAATCGTTACAAAAGGCGTCAGCGGCCACACGGTCCTTGAACCTGGAGCTGTCGATGACAAGGTGCCATGAGGACACATACAGTCGAGAGCAGCTGCAAAGTGCATGAGGGCTTCGATTTGAACCAAACAAAGGGTTCCAAAAAGTGCAGTGCAGAATCTGCATAACCCACCAAAATCAGCTATTAAAATGGAGGTTCAGGTCCTGAAAAACCTCAATAAATAATCTGAAAAAATACAACTAAAGCACACAGGAGCAGAGCCTGTAAAAGCCAAGTGCCAGCTGCTGTGACGCCTTTCTAATGTGACGTCTCCTCAGCTTGAGGTGACCCCTTTCATGGGCTTACACCCCCGCCACCTCGTCCAGTCACCCCTGCGGTGGCCCACACCTGACACGTGTCTCTCACTGCCATCCCTCGACGTCTACCCCACGAGCCCAGCTTCGTTCCCATCTGCTGCCACCACACGGCTTTAAAGTGGGATCTCACTTGGTGTGGTGGGACACTCCTGCTCCCTGATCACTCAGCAGACGCGTCCCTGTCCCTCAAGCGCTTTGTGCTCGCTAGTCTTGGGTTGAAACCCGGCCCCCTGCCTGCACCCTGCAATGGCACCATCTTGATCCTGTCTCTGCATTCGCATGTTTCTGTTTCTGTTTCCCTTTTGTTCTCGTTGACCACACTTGGCTGTCTGCTCGGGCTGCCTAATGACTCATAGGATGTGAAGGGGGAAGAGCCGAGCCAATCCCACTGGCATGTAACCCCACCTGGAACAGCACGTGGCCAAGCAGCAGAGCGCCATACACCCACCAGGCCATTTCTGTAAAAGCTCACACAGCTTCAAAAGCTGCCACAGACGTCATCACAGCTGCATGTCACTTGGCACGTTCATGTTAGAACATCATTGTACTCTGCACACACATGACAGTAATGACCCTATCAACCTGTCTAACCCGCCCAGTCGTCTGCCACTCAAACAAGCCAGCTGCTTCCCTAACATCTGACTCCACCCAGCCAGTTACCACTGTAACCTTTAACTAAGCCATCTGCCACTCAAACACCTAACCCCCCCAGTCAGCCGCCACTCAAACATGTAAATCTGCACTAATCATAGCTCTTTTCTTGTCCCTCATAATTTACTTTTAATTTACATTTTATGCATTTTTGAGAAGTACGTTGGGTTTGTTATAAACGCATAAACAGATTTTTCAGGTTTGGTGGTGAGGTACTTATTGAGACAAGTTACGGTGCCAGAGAGTGGTGTACACAGCCTAGAAATGTCTTATAAACTCCAAAGGTAGGGGCTTGTAGTCATCAGAGGGGTCTTTTCATTTATCTGTCTGTTTATGGAGATTTGGAGCAGAGGGCAGGCTGCCATATGTACATTTCCTTTATTGAGTTTAAGCGGGCATCATAAAGACAGAGCCACTTAATCCAGTGAAGGGTGCCAGTCCATCACTGAGTACCCTCAGGGGCACACTGGGCAGTTTAAAGTCACCAAAGCTGAAGGAGAACATGCCAACTCCACACAGGCAGCTGCCACACATCCCATGATGCTCAGACTACAAGGCAGGTGCACTAACCACTGTGCCACCTCACTTTCCTGGCATGTAACAGAGTCTAATTTTGAAGATCCGTGCAGAGAAAATCTAAGAATGAGTGGGATGTTTGTTAACAAAAAGGCACTAAAAGAACATTTCGCTCCCACAAGTGAAAAGGGAAGAAGCAGTCAGTGCAGATGAGGGGTCAGTCAGAGGTAAGCACGTAAAAGTACGTCGTGGGAAGCAGACCACTAAACGGTGACTTCAGTAAAAGTCCCCACCACTGGGTGGACCATTCAGCTGAGTCGAGGGTGGCATACGTGGGATTTCCCAAATCTTGGCACAAAGGCAGACCACAGAACACTTTCATACTGGCAGGAAACAGAGACCCCGGGTGGCTTTCTTCACAGCTTGCACAAAGTGTCAGAGATGAGCCGCCATAATCAACTCCCAGGCTCTGCCCCAACATTTCCAGGCAGGTGTCCAGTGTACAGCTGCGGTGCCAGCCTTGGCGTCCCTGAGTAGAAATAATTCTGGACGGGATGCCAGCTGTGATGAGAACTGTGCTTCTCAAGTTGCCACCATGGCCAGCACCGGTGGGCAGAAGTTAAAAAGCGTTTGTGTTCAGGACAGCAGATGGAGGTCTGAGGCGCAGGCCGGCACACTTCTGCTCCGCTTGGCCACCCTGCACGCTTACCTAACAGCCGGCCAGGCCTTCTCACTGACCACCTTCTCCTTAGAGATGTGCGGGTTTAGTTGAGTGAGTGAGCTGACAAATGTCTGCACTGATTGCTTTTCCTGTCTGCGGATGTGGCATTTGGGGTCTTTTACAAATTAGAAAGTTAAACTTTACACCTGAAGCTGCCGGTCACCCCAGGAATGGTGGCTGGAGCACAGGATGAAACATGAAGGAGGCACATGGGTCCATCTACACAGAAACTCAATCCGAGCGGTCAGTAAAGACGAGCAGGCGCTCGAGGGTGACGGTGATGTGCCCTGACCCTGGCTGTCTCCACTGAACGTCAGCGTCGTTTTAGTCTGAGTTGAGATTTTTATTGTTAGGAATTGGGTGCTGACAGTCAAAGTCCATCTAGTAGACTGGCAGCCGGTCACTATTGAGTGCACACTGAGTCTACTGGTGCCATATCGCTGGCAAGTGGGGTCTCTAGTGTCACATGTGCAGAGTCCAGTGAAAGGCTTCCAATTACCTGCTAATCAGCAAACACCACTCAGTGTCATAATCAGTGACTAGAAATATGTCACCTAACTCACCATCTCAAGCCAATGTCACGTTACGAGACTGCTAGTCACTGGGTACATCAGGCTTGTCCACTACTGTTGCTGATCTGCTCGTTTTAATGCCTGAAAAATCAGCGAGCACCTGAAATTAGGCGACCGCGTCTCGAGGTTCCAGCAGTCGTGCTCGCACCCTTTTCTGACAGCCAATAGCGTGCTGCCTGATGAAGAGGGTCCTGTGTGAAGGGTGAACAGGTACAGCGAGTTCAGGTGAGACATCAGACAGACGAGCCTTTCTTCTGCATGGGAGGACCAAAACACCCGCATCCCTCATTCATCATCACTAAGCAATACACTTCAGGATTAGTGCCCATGAGTCTGCGAGTGTCACCAGGTATGTCACCACATTGGTCTACTCCCGCACCCTACAATTAACACCCACACACACACACTCACACAGATCCTGTCCAGACAATTCTCAGGTGATGCCAATTGCCAGACCCCCTTCACATAAGCACCCAATGGATGTCAGATGCCTGTCACTGTTTGTGCCTTACATACTGTCACCAGCACTAACAGATATACGGGTCCCCCGAGACCTGAAAGTTAAGTCACTTTGGTTAGAGGGACAGTGTCATACATTCTATCGTACTTGCTCTTCAGGTTGAGGTGTGACCTCTCAGCCTTGAGACCCCCAGAAGGCGACGGCCCTCCCACACCAGGTGCCCTAATGTTTACTTGACTCACTCAAGATGTACGTGGTATTTATTAACATATAATATTAATAACCAGATAGAAAGAACTAGAAAATAAAACAGATGGCAAAGCCTGGATGGACGTAGTCTGAGAGAAGCTTACTGAGATCCGTCAGGAGTTCATGTTCTCCTGGGCGCCATTTTGATGGAGTGTTAAGTTACATTCCCTGATGTGTGGATGAAATGGTCACATGGGTCTTGATCTTTGATGTCACTTCCTGTGTCATTGCTGCCTTATGTTGTTGTCCCTCCTGGTCCCCCAGACCATGTGACATTGCACACGCTGATCTTCTGATGAATGACTTTGCTCTAAATCTTTGCTCGCTTTACATTTTCCTTTCCCAGGATCGAACTAATTAAATCCACTTCTCGTCTGTAACTTCTTTTCTGTTCTCAGGTTATATATGAATTGAAATGGCTGCCTTCACGATGTAAGTTACTGCTGCAATACAGAAAGACGCGCAGAGAGACAGATGCCCCAACGTGAAGTGCCTCTGTGACGAAATGACTTTGAAGGGTCCTGTAAATTCAATTCTTTGGGGTTCATTCGGGCAAACATTAAAACTTAATATAAGCGGCGTGTAAAACTGAGGATTGTCCACTAGAGGACAGCGGCCACGTCTCACGCATACAGAGCCACCCCTATGACTAAACACAAAGTCCAGCCTGCTAGAGGGTCGAGTCACAGAGTGGTCAGAGGGAGTCGGTGGGCACATCAGACTAACATGACTGGCATTGCCAGGCTGACTCGCTACGACTGAAAACTCAGCAAATGTGACGTGACTATTACCTGAAAGTTAGAATTACACCTGAAATATTAAATTCCCCTTTGAGGACAAATAAAGTATGATCAATCAATCAATCAATCAGTCAAAAGCCTGCAGCATCGATACTTGAACGTCCTCCTCAGATTTGCTGTGCATCAAATTGTGCTGGTCCTTGAGGTGCGCCTGAGACGTCTGCCTGCCTTTCCAGACACGTTTCTCTGGTGTTCTGCATTTTCTCCTTTAGTCGCTGCAGCTGCTGGTCACCAAGTTCATAAGTTAGGAAGATTGAGTTTTAATGTCAAGCTCTTCAGCATACAACATCTCAAAATGCAATCCTTCCTTCCAGGTTACGCCCGCCCCGAGTTTGGTATCAGACAGGTGGTCTCACATTAATTCAGCTCCCACTCCATGTCAGCTATGGAGCTTGAGGGTGGACAGCATGATGGCCAAAGTCAGAACTGACAGGTGGACCTGCCATGAGGCCATCGTGAGAATCAAGTGAGAGGCAGGAGGTCAGTAAATGAGAAGGTTCACCATTAAACTGAAAGAGACTGAGAGGCAGGCGCCTGCCTAAATCTGACGGGACTGCCCCATATGGCTCATCGGCGGGCATCTCAGATAAAGAGGCGGGCTGTTAAGAGGCACGTGTCACAATGGAAGAGCCTGACATCCTAATCACACGCCTAAGTGCACCCAGCTGTGATGGCTGCCCTGCTGAACTGAAGACGTCATGCCGTTGAGTCATCTCCATAGCTGTAGCTGCTCACCGCCTTACTTTCACAACAAACACTCGCCGTTTTAAACGTTAGCACTAACGGTAAAGTCGCTCACTCGTTCATGTTAGGATTCATTCAAACACAGTGGGCACCACGGTGACTACAACACAAGCAACACGAGCAGGGCACTAACCACATGGCAGCATGGAGTCGACATGAGAAACATCCTCCTCTTCCTCTCTCTGCCCACACACAGCGCCTTCAGAAAGTCTCCAGACTCCTTCACTTCCTTCACCTTCTCAGCTTTTGCAGCCTTGGGATAAAATTCTTTCAGTTCATTTTTTCCTGTCATCAAGCAACACTCAGCACCAGAAAATGAGGAAGCAGAACGAGGATCTGAGAAATGTTTACAAATGTATTCAAAGTAAACAACTGAAATATCCCATTGATCATCACTGAGATGTTTGGTGTCCACCTTTGGTCAATTCAGCTGACTGGACGTGATTAGGAAAGGCACCCACCTGTCTATAGTAGGTCCCACAGTGGAGAAGAAACCAAGTCATGAAGTCCAAGGAAGTCCCTACAGAGCCTCGAGACAGAAGAATTATGCTGAGGCAAAGATCTGGGGAAGGATACATTGAAAGTCGGACATTCCTGCAAGAATTCGGCCGTCCTTCTCTACAGATCTTCTCAGGCTCTGTCAGGTTAGATAGAGACTTTCAGGACCCTCCACCGATGTTTGATTAAGCACTGGCTGGACCACTCAAGGACACTCCCAGAGTTGTCCCTAAGCCACTCCTGTGTTGTCTTTGTTTGGCCCTGTTGGAAGGTGAAGCTTGGGGCCAGTCTGAGGTCCAGGGTGCTCTGCTCTAGGCCTTCTCTCTACTGCTGTCTTCTTCTTTCCCTCAGCCCTGCTGAATCTCCTGGTCCCTGTCACTGAAAAGCAGCCTCACTGTATGATACTGCTGCCACCACCAGGCTTCACCTTTGGAATGGTATGGACAGTTGACAAGCGGCCTGAGAATCCTTTAAATGCCTTTGTGCAAACTCCAAGTGGGCTTCCATGGGTCTTTTACTGAGGAGCGCCTTCAGTCTGGTCAGATTAGTGGAGTGATGCAGTGGTAACTGACCTCCTGGAAGTTGCTCCTGTCTTCACACAGGTTCTCTGGAGCTCAAACACACTGACCGTTGGAGTTGTGATCACCTCCATTACTGAGGCCCTTCTCCAATGACTGCACAGATTGGCAGGACAGCCAGCTAAGGAAGAGGAATCTATCTATCTATCTATCTATCTATCTATCTATCTATCTATCTATCTATCTATCTATCTATCTATCTATCTATCTATCTATCTATCTATCTATCTATCTAGTGCCTTTTGTGTCTGTCTGTCTGTCTGTCTATTTCAGACCACTTGTATTTTCTGTGGCACTGATATTAAAGGGAGGGTCGGCCACTACTAATATTTAACTGCTTTCTTTTCTTTTAGCTCCCAACACTACAGCCAGCCAAAGAGGTGCGTGTTTAGTGACAGGAGGATGAATTGAATATAAATCTGAAGTTCAAATGTCCTTAACTAGTGGTAGTTGAAGAGCGCTGTTAGCTGCTCCACTTATGGTCTCCTCTGATGCCCCTCCAGGTGCCCTGGCTGCTGCTGTTGCTGTGCTGCTCATTTCCTGGCTGCTGTGGACTATGCAGTAACAGTAAGTTCTTACCAAGGTTATTATTGGACCTCTATGACTAACCTGGGCCATACCTCGTGGCCCGTGACTTGGTCAGAGAGCAGCAGTGAAAGTTCATTTTCATTCCTGCTAGTGGCCTGGCTGATCGAGTCCTCTTTAACTCCTTAGATGACTGCTGGCCACACTGACCGTCGGGCCCATGCGTGCCTAGGTTGGGGATGCCAGTGATGACCTTTGACCTGAGCTTATGGTGATTCTCAGTTAATGGATGAGAATAAGTATTTTCACAGCAGATTTGCCACATTCGCCCAAGACCTCATTTGCCAAATTTTTCTCTGAAAAGTCACTGTGCTGCTGGATTAGGCAAACTCTTTTTCCTGGCGCCCACGATGGTCTGTGAGGCAAGTGTGATATCACAGAGCTGTAGCAGCCTGTGCTGTCACTACCAATATACACGGCCTGCCTGATTTGCGTCACACTTATGTAGAACTTTCATGCGTGCTCACTGTAAGGGTACTCCATATCACAGTTTACGATGACGCCCATCTGCTTTGTGCATGTGTAAATGATTTACGGTGTAGGCACGCGTGTGTGATGTCACTGGTACTCCAGCTGGATTTGCACTATGCACTGCACCTGACTCATGCTACGCTGTGTCTTCTGTGCTGGATTAAGCCTGTCAATATCCTCACTACAGAGCCCGTGGTTGAATAATGACAGGGACAGCCCCCGGACTAATGGCGCTGATCCCTTGAACATCACATGCTCTGTGGGTGTCCGTTAGTCATGGTGGTAGGAGCTTGGTACCCGCTGAGGGAGACAGAGGGAGGGCTCACAGTGTTGTGCTGGCACAGTGGTTAGCAATGTTGCCTCCCAGCTCAGATCACATTTCCGGCCCAGTGTAGCCCTCAGGGACACTTTAAAGACCACCCACCGTACCATGCTGATCCACTCTAAACTAGCTCAGTTTCTTCTTCTCCATTGAATCTACTACTACATTCATTTCACCAAAATTCCCAAACCTTTGTGCTTTTTCACCAAACTCAAGATAGAACAAATTTAGCAGGGATCACTCATCACTAATGAGGAACAATTGCTCCTTCTGTCACTAAGGTCCGGCAGTATGGTAGAGCAAACCAAAATGGAGACCAAAGAGCATGCAAACCAAGCCAGAGATAGAATGGCTCAGATCTGAGACCACTAAGCTGGCCATAAAGATGTCAGGTTTGTTTTAGCTTTTGATTTTTGTGTCACGTTTTAGCCTTGGTCATGATGCATTTGACTTCGATTCCGGTCATTATTTGTTTTAGTTTTGACTACGGCTCTTCTCCCAGTTACCATTTCAAACCTTCTCAATAGTTCGCCTGCTTAAACGTTTGTTAGTCGCAGTTCAGATGAGAACCAGGTGAATGCGTGACCTTTAACCCCGTTACTGCAATTACCTGTGGATCACGACCTCGGGAACACACCTAGCAACGGAAAAGCTACCTAGGCAATGGGATGCAAATGAAGGTGGCCAGAAATGAAAACAAATTCCCAAGTATGCAAGAAGCACAGTCTGGCACGGAGGAGCTCTGAAGGTCTGGGAGACATGCAGAGTCAAAACCCAAGGTTGGAAATGAAAGTCCATCCTAACACATCAAACAAACTGGAAATGTAATCAAAAATGTCAGGAATCAGAACTGAGAGCAGTGGATCAGGAACTGGGAGCACAAATAAAAGGTTCATTCGTCAAAAGCAAAACACAATCAAGAATTCACGGTCAACAAGGCAAAAACAAGGACCGGTTAACGGAAAAATACAATACAATACAATACAGTTTATTTTTGTATAGCCCAAAATCACACAGGAAGTGCCGCAATGGGCTTTAACAGGCCCTGCCTTTGACAGCCCCCAGCCTTGACTCTCTGAGAAGACAAGGAAAAACTCCCAATAAAACCTTGTAGGGAAAAATGGAAGAAACCTCGGGAAAGGCAGTTCAAAGAGAGACCCCTTTCCAGGTAGGTTGGGCGTGCAGTGGGTGTCAAAAGTAGGGGGTCAATACAATACAATACACAGAACAGAACAATTCCTTAAGACAGCATAATAATAAAATTTTAGAAGTACGGTTTAACAGTAGATGATATGACATAATTAGGTTTGGATATTTTTAGAGTCCTGGAGACCTCATCCATCTAGCTGCCTCCCCATTTGGCCATGCCACGGCTGAAACGTTGCTCCGATGAAAGGACCCTCTTTCCCATGATTCCTGTGATCCTCCATCAGGGATGACTTTACCATAGGCAGGCAAACAACTTGGCAGGTGGGCGTGGCACCAATGCCACATTTGGGTACCGAGAAAAGAAACAGAATAGGTGAGGGTTAGTATTCAAATATAATTATCATGTTACTTATGTTATAGTGCTAATGACTAACAACAGAGATGCAGTATGTACAGTTAATCAGCAGCTCTAGTCAGGATATGCTAAACTGAAGTAGTGAGTCTTCAGCCGGGATTTAAAGGCTGAGACTGAAGGGCATCTCTTATGGAAGCAGGAAGACCATTCCACAGTTTAGGGGCCCTGTAACTAAAAGCTCGACCTCCCACTGTTATTTTATTAATCCTTGGAATCCTAAGCAGACCGGCATCTTGAGATCTTAATGTGCTCAGGTTTGTAAGTCATGATAAGTTCAGACAAGTAAGCGGACCTTGGCCATTTAATGCTTTATATGTTAAAAGGAGGATTTTGAAATCTGCCCTAAACTTAACTGGGAGCCAGTGTAAAGATTTAAGAACTGGGTTATGTGTTCATATTTTCTTGTTCTTGTAATAATTCTTGCAGCGCATTTTGGATTAACTGGAGGCTGTATAGAGAACAGTTTGAACAGCCAGTGAACACCGCATTGCAGTAGTCAATCCTACTAGAGATAAATGCATGAATTAATTTCTCACAATCCTGTTTATTTAGAAAGCGCCTTAATTTCCTAACATTTTTAAGATGGAAAAACATGTTTTGGACGACTTTGTAATATGCTTTAAATGACATGCTAGAGTCAAAGATAACTCCTAGATTGCGGGCTGATTCAGTAAAATTAATTGGGATTCCAACTGAGTTAAATGGCGACAAAATATTGCTGTGATCAGCGTCATTCCCTCCAACAATTAACATCTCTGTTTTATCTGTATTTAAAGACAAGTAGTTCTCATTCATCCATTCCTTTAATTCACTAACACAAATAATTAAAGACAACATCGGAGAAACTTCATTTGATTTAAATGAAAGGTATAACTGGGTGTCATCTGCATACAGTGAAAATTAACATTATGTTTCCTAATGAGAGATCCCAGTGGAAGCATGTAAAGTGAAAACAGTAAAGGTCCCAGTACTGAGCCCTGCGGACACCATATTGAACTTCTGTGTATAATGATGGAGTACTGTCTGCACATTTCTGTACATACTGGAATCGATTTGATAAATAAGAACTGAACCAAGCGAGCACGGGGCCTGTAAGCCCAACATCGTTTTCTAGCCTGTGCAGTAAAATAGAATGGTCAATGGTGTCAAATGCTGCACTTAAGTCCAACAACATAATTACAGTGGAATTTCCTTCATCAGAGGATATCAGAATGTCATTTACAACCCGTGTTAGTGCGTTTCTGTACTATGACCAGTCGAAAGCCAGACTGGAATTTCTCAAATAAATTGTAACACGTAAGGTGTGACTGAAGCTGACTGGTGACTACTTTCTCGAGTATTTTAGAGAAATGGTAAATTTGAAATAGGCCTATAGTTATTTAGTATGTGTGGGTCTAGGTCTGACTTTTTAAGTAAAGGTTTAATGACTGACACTTTTAGTGCATCAGGTACGTGCCATGCAGTAATGAACTATTGATAATGGTTAGAATAGGGCTGCAAGAACATCCATTGCACTTTTACTAGTTTTGTTGGCACCGGATCTAGGGAACAAGTAGTGGGCTTCATTTTAGTAATTAAAGTTAAGACTTCCTGGTGAGTTACAGGATTAAAATTATTAAAGTGCTGAATGCAATGTGACAGGGTCTGCTAAGCTAGTATTTGGTTTGTACTGTGATGCTGAGATCTGGGATCTTATATTTTTAATTTTCTCATTGAAGAAGTTCATAAAGTCTGTACTGCTAATATCTGTTGGTATTTTGCACTGTAGATCTGAATTCCCATTTGTTAATTTAGCCACTGCTCTAAAAGTACCCTAGGATTTTTATTATTGCTATCTATTAATGTAGAATAGTATTCTGAGCGAGCTTTAAAGAGGGCTTTTTATATTTATTAACACTCTCTGTCCATGCAATTTGAAAGACATGTAGCTTTGTTGTTCTCCATCTGCGCTCCAGTTTTCGACACTCTAATTTAAGAGCTCGAGTATTTTCATTAAACCAGGGAGAGTTTCTATGTGCTTTGATCACTTTTGTTTTAGGGGAGCCACTGTGTCCAGAGCATCTCTCAAGGTCACATTATAATGTGATGTTAGCTGATCTAAATTGTTTTCCACGTTTACATTTGATGTTAACTGATCTAAATGGTTTTCCACAATTACACTCGACTTACTCAAGGTATCTATAAATTTTGAAGCAGAATTACAATCTAGATGTCGCACTGTCTTTGTTTTAATCTGCGAGTGCTGGCATGGGCAGAACTAAATCAAATGTAATTAAGAAGTGATCGGAAATAACTACATTTAATGGAGTAATATTTAAATTTTGAATTTCAACTTTGTAAGTTATAATTAAATCTAATGTATGGTTATGATTATGAGTTGGACCTTTGACAATCTGACAAAATCCTACTGAATTTAACAAATAAGTAAAACATTTGCTAAAAGTGTCAGTTTCCACATCAATGTGTACATTAAAATCCCCATCAGAACTACGTGATCATAATTTATAGCCAAATCAGACAGAAGGTTGCTAAATTCAGTCATGAACAATGAATATGGCCCTGGTGGTCTGTAGACTAGCACTATAATTGTGTTGGAATCTGTTTTAATATTTAAAATGAATGCCTCAAAGGATGTAAAGTTGCCTAAATTTTTAGGAGTGATTTGCATTTTGTTACAATGAATTATTCCAAGGCCTCCTCCTCGACCAGAATCTCTAGACTTATGAAGGAACGAGTATCCATCTGGTGACGGAAAAATCAGAAACAGCAGAGTGGAAATGAAGGCTCATCTGAGAACCTGGGATTAAACATGGCTGCTCGAGCCAGGCCTCGGATTACTGAGCTCAGGGTCATGACCTCTATGAACCACAAAGTGGCACCACTTGAGGGAAAAGAGAAAATGGAGTCACGGGAACTTTGTTCAAAACACACCTCTGAATCGCAATCTCTGTGTGTCAAAACTCAGTGACTGGCACAGAATTAGCCAGGGACTCGACTAGAACTTGAATTTCACAATCTAAGATCGTAAGCGAGGAAGTTCAGAAAAGCCCTGAACCTTCAGAGAACACGAGTCTAACGAATGGCGGCGGTAAGAGCTGCATTACCGAGTCACAAACGGATAACGACTCTCTGAAGCGACCATCTTCATGCAGAGGATATGAAAATGGCGGTCAGTGTGTGTGTGGGGACTCAGGAACACAAATTATTTTCAGATGGAAGTCAATGGCGATTGGGTTTGCAAATTAGGAGAACTCACGCATCACACACGCTCTAATTCTGCTTCATCCATTTCTTATTTGATCTGATAAGCTAGCGACAACACGGACCTCAACAATGGTGAGCATTAAGTCGAAGTCAGCACGTTATTTTAATTATTTGGTTTTCTCATCTCTTTCTCTTCTTGCTTATCCAGCTCTGGACAGACAAGTGGCCTCCCAGTTCATTATGACTTTCCGTCTCTGATTGAGCTGCAATGGCATGAAACCAAGAGGCGAGGAGAGAGAGGGCAGCGGAGATGTAAACGACGTGGAAAGATCAAAGATCTGAACACCCACTGTCATCAATGTTTACTTTTTGATTGTTTCATTTCTAAAAACTGTGAATTCTGTTTTGCAACCCTTTATGTCCTGTCGGTTGTAATATCATTTGTTTATGTTTCTTATTTTTTATCTCGACGCGACCGCCATTTTATGGGTGCTGTCAGCTGCATGGCTTGGGGTTGCTATGCACGTTGCTACCACATGACAACAGGAGGTGGCGATTCGTGATATCACTAGCGTGATGGCACAAGTGACTGACGAAGCGCAGGTCTCAGCAAACCCACCTTATTTTCTTGTTTTGATTTTTGGTATTTTTGTTCTTCTGAATTGTAAATTTTCAAATTTCTGTGTGATTTAGTTAGTTAGTTAGTCTCTTATATTTGTTTACTCTGCAAAAACATGAGGCGCTTTGCTTTTATTTAACGAAAAATGCAGATTAATTTCTGCTGAATAATCTTAAGAATGCACTTCTTAATAATTGACTAATTCTAACAAAGAGGAGAGCACATGCTTAGCCTTCACAAAAGTGCTTTACACAGACAGTGGAGAGCCACGTCAGCCCACGGATGTTCTGCTCAAGCCAGGAGCTCCTTTGTGTTCTTTTCTGTTATTTTACATATTACTCAGCTCATGCTTTATTAGACTACTAGACATTAAGCCCATTACAACAATGAATGCTAGAACAGTAGTGCATAAACATTAGTAGGAACAGTCCATAATATGCCTTTAATTTTCTGTCACAACAGTGGGCAATCAGCAGAGTCTCACCAGCAACTGATGTAATGTGTGGCGTGCAGCTGATAATGCGTGCCTGTATGCGTCCCCAGCGAGTAGCGTTGGCTCCGCAACAAGTATTTGAATCCATGCTGGTGTGCGCTGATTACTGTATGTCTTGTCTCCGCAGCAACGATTTTATGTGCGTGGCGCGACTACCCAATCAGCACTCTCCCAGCAATGATGTCCTTTATTTGCTTATCATGTGCGGCACGGCTAGGCCATTCACTGTGTGCCCAGCTTCCAGTGTGTATGCGTCCAGCGGTGCCGTGGCCCACGCATGCGCACTTCACCAGACGACACACACACACGGACACCCTGACCCCTGGACACACACAGGGGTTTTATTTAAGAGCATATCTGTTTATCTCATTCTATTCAGCTTCTGTGGGAGAGAATCTGTCCTCCGATGTTTCTTGTATTGTGTGGGTGGTTCCTCAAGAGGGGGCCACCAGTCCATCACCACTGAAGGACCGCCCCATCCCTCTAAACCTTGGTGCGTAGTGTAGTGCCTGGCAGTCCATTGTGAATGCGCTTGGTGGTTTACTTGAGTCCTCCTTGTGATTATTTTGCTGTTTTGCAATCTGTGTTAATAAATCCTCTTTAAAAGATTCTGGTGGGACATGTTTCTTTCCAGCAGGAGTTTCACGCTCCTCCCTCTCCTTTGCATTTGATGTCATGTCCCTGGCCGGGTTCACAGTCTTCTTGAGTGTCTGCCATGTATTTAAGTTAATGTTGCTTTTGTCGATTGTGTGCATTATTCTTTGTTTTGATCTAGTCATTAGGCTGCCTGTGTTCTGTCCGTGGGTGGTTCCCCAAGAGGTGTGGCGAGCGCCCCCACCCTGTACTGGGAATCTGGGGTCTCCTACAGTTCCTGGGGGTCCATTTTGAATGTCCTAAGGAGTTGGGCTGTTCACTTTTGCCTTTTCTGTGTGTTTTGTGAATTACTGGCATTTCAGCCCGACCTGTTTGCTCTGGATTTCTGGATTGGCGCTTGTTCTGTTTTAGACGACTCCATTTTTGTTTCAAAGCTGTTTTGTCAAAGTTAACCTTTGATTCTATAAAGTTACTGTATGTGTTTGCTCTTCTTGATGGCACAGGTTGGATGGTGGGCATTTTTAGAGGAGCTGCATTGGAATTGATGTACTTTAGGACTACTAGTCCACAACATGTCAGCTTTGACAGCCTGAGGCCTTGTGATGTCCTGGGGTCAGGTGCCCCGGGCTGAGACCTTTCTTTGGGATAGTCCAGTTAGATCTCTGGTCTGTGCTTTGTGGGTCATTTTGAAGGTCCACCTTTTGCCATTTGTGTGCTGCACCAAGCATAACATTTGGGTGATGTGAGAGCAGCCATTCCTGCACCAGCAAGCTCATCACACATTAGCTATTAGATGATGAAGAGGTGAGACAGCAAGCCAATAAAAGTCAGGGGACAATTAGCAGGTAGAATGACCAGGTCATGGTGGACAGTTTAGACAGGAAACACCCTACCCAGCCCTGTGGTGGGCTGCGCCCTGCCGACTGTTTGTTTCCTGCCTTGTGCTCTGTATTGGCTGGGATTGGCTCCAGCAGACCCCGTGACCCTGTAGTTAGGATATAGCGGGTTGGATAATGGATGGATGGATGCCCTACCCACGGATCTTTCATGACCCCAGAGAGTCAGAACCTCAGTTTTGGGTCTCATCCAAAGGACGATGTTGGTTTTCACAGCACTGTGTCTCGCCACTGCACTGGGGCATTGGGATCCAAACACAGGCCACAGGGTAGCACCCCTGCTGGCATCTTCCAGCAGGGCCCAAGCTTTTCTGGTTGGTCTCCCATTCAAGTACTGGCCGGGCCCAGACACGCTTAGCTTCTGGTGGAAGTTAAGGTGGGATGGCTGCTGCCCTTTAACCCTCATGTCCTGTCTCTTCAAATGTGCTGAAGATCCATTTACTTTTGGGTGGAGTCCCAGGAGGTGTGTCATCCTGACATCACTGCTGCTGGCTCCTCCTTCTACCTTATAGTGAGCCAGTGAGAGGATCTCAGCAATGGATCATGAAGTTTGGAGAGGAGACTGTCAGTGTAGATGTTTGCTTTGGATTTGTTGGTTTCTCGTGACTTTTTTTGCGGTGGGCCGAAGGGCAAGTGATAAAGGATGTAAAGGTGTGACTCACACAATTAAACAAGGTGATGCGTAAAATTAGAAAGGACACACTCATAATCAGAGGGTGATGACAAGTCAAAGTGTGTGGAAAGGGTAGGCACCTTGCCCTGTGGACTGACAGGCCAATCTTGCCACCAATCAGTGGGCTGACATACCACCCTTGCCACCAATCAGTGTTTAGCCAAGCTGCCTACCCTTTCTGTACACTTTGACTTGTAGACACCCCTCTGATTTTGAGGATATCATCCCTAATCCTGGCGTCAACTTGTTTGAATGTGAAGAAACATGCTAGAATTTTAGCCTGAAGTCACTCATTTGAGTAGCGATACCCCAGTTGATCTCCAGGGGACACTACCATGACAGTTGGAAATTTGAAAAGAGGCTGTGTGTAGTGACAAAAGCATGTCATTCCCCAGGCCACTAGGGGGCAGCATGCGGTTTTCTCAGCCAATCCGGCCCTCTCCAGTGCACCTCTGCAGTTCGTTAACTTGCAGGAACACCTGGTGCCATTAGAGGGATTAGAGACCCCAGAAGTGATTGTGCCAGGGTACCTGGAGGAAGTCTGGAGCACCACCTTCCTTCCTTTGGTCCAGTGAGTTGGGAGGCAGCTGGTGATGATGGCTAGCAGGAAGAACACGAATGACAGGGAGGCCAGGAGTTGCTGCTGTTTAGCTAAACGCAGAGGACACAGGAGTTTCTTATTGTTCTCTTTTGTTGAGCTTTATTGTTCCCCTCTATTGCTTATTCAATCTTTTTTAATTGAACTGTGTTGGTGTTTGGGGTTCAGCCATAACTTTAGCGCCTACAATCCGATGTACAGAATACATCCAGAATCTCGGATCACCTCAACTTTACACCTGATGACATCACGTGTTGTAACTTCCTGTTCTCACATGGTGGCAACCACCTTGGCAACAGTAAACAGAAAAACAACAAATAAAACAAAAAAACGCAAGAAATAATCCACCAAATGAAACTGAGAGTATAAAAGTGACATTAAATTTCAATTCCAGGGTTACTCAATACATGGGGAGAAAATGAACCAAAGTGACCTGGGAGAATTGTTCACTATTCATTATTCACTACGGTTGAACAGTTTATGCACTGAGCTATGGTCACCTGGTGCTGCAGACCCTCTGCCCAACTCCATGGTTGGTGATGATTAGGGTTTTAAAAGTCATCGTTTCAAGTTGGTTTATTTTCTACTGTGTGTCACACATTTCCAGCTGTAATATGGTTACATCCCCGATGGACGAGAGCCGCCAGTGGCCCCTGTTGAAGCCCCCATTTGAGCCCCCATCTGACTCTTTGTTTTCTCGATTTAACGTCTCTGTTTTCTTTCACAGAGCTGAGGACTCTGGAGGGTCAGCCCATCAGCTGCCATATATAAGCTTTTTGTAAAATGTAATCACAGTTTTTGATATATTCCTATTATTTGAATTAAACATTTTACTTGACTCTCTTGTCATTCACGTCTGTGTTTAAGTCCCTGCTGTAAACATGTCCCCCGTGCAGACATTCTGGCCGTCTCGCTCCGTCCTGAGCTTGGTGGTCCCCACTTTCTGAGTGTGAGCCACATGTATGCCGGTGCACACAGGCGGGAATCACTGAGGTAAGTGACCACTTACCACACAGCGGCCAGTATTGTCAAGAAGTCATGTGGTGTCATTTTCTCTTCATTTTGGACATCATAATGGAGGGGCTGATGGGAATTACAAGTGCAGTACAAATGAAGCCAGCAGGATGTACATGAAGTTCCCCTGCTACTTGTCAAATATGGAGCTTTAGCAGCGTCCAGACTCGGCAAATTCCAAGCACAGATGTTGACCTCTGCACCAATGATTTCCCCATTGACATTAAATAAAGCTAAGAGAAGGTAAACGGACATTTATTGTTAAGTACTTGAAATAATACAAACGCACAGCCCTGATTATAATGCAGCAACCTGCTAGTGGAGAAGAAACGGCTGCAGGTCACCATTGGCAGTTCATTAAGACATCTGAAAGCTGACTGCCAGGCCTGAGCCTAACCCTACAGTCCACAGGTCACCTGCATGTTTAATGGACTTGAACAAAATCAGTAGGCCTTCCACCATTCTTTTTAATGTCCTATATTTTTGCTATTTCAATATTTCTTTACTAAGTTATACTGTATGTCTGTGTGTTGCCTCATCTGTTATAAGACTCTCAACAGCAGTGCTAATATTTGCAGTGCACCATCTGTTGGAATGTAAACTGCAATGCACTTTATGACTGCATGCAGCACAAATCCATTCCAACAGAGGTGCGCTGCAAGTGTTAACACTGAATACGCCAACAGATGGGGAGAGGATTCAATTTCATGCACACAGAAATAGTACAAGGCCCATTTTCGTAGTTGTCCCTTTCCTGTCTTCTGATGCTTGCCTAGCAGTTCTATATGCTGAGCCCCTGTGTGCTAAATCTGGCCTTGTGTTAGCTGTACATGTGAGTGGATTTATAAAATATTTTTGTACAGAGCACAGTGACATTAAACTTATATTCTTATTACAGGTGCCATTTCTCGTAGTCAGCTCTCTGTCTGCTAGAATGTCATTAATGACATCTGACCGCCCAGCACCTTAGCTCTGATGAGATGTGATACTGGAAATGAGTATCATGGTGTCTGTGTCTAGTGAGAGAATGAGAAGGGCATTAGAAATTCTAAATGTGCCTTAGATGTCGTTTTGTGGAAAAGAACCCCCAGCTCTTTGGATTTGGCAGAGACCAATAAGAGGCCTCCTTCATGAAGCCACACTATAAGATGCACGGTGGGATTGGTGGACCATAGACAGGACCCCCGATATCCCAATGTAAAATGAAGATCAAGGAGATAACTACACAGAGATGTCCAGGGACCAGAGGAGGGTGAGGGGGATGCAGTGAGCCCTCCAAGTGGATGGATGGCAACAGGGAGGTCCTTTAGCCTGTACATGACCTGTGGCTACCCTGATGGATGGATGTCCTGAGGTTGGTCTGGCGTTTTCAGAGAGAAGGTCCTCACTGCATCCTGCAGTTAAACATGGGACAAGTTCAACGTCTCACTGCACCTTTCACTCATAGGCGTCATGTGTCCATTATTTGAGTCTCATGACCTTCCCACAACCCTACCATGAGCCGTGAGTGTAACCAGGGAGTATCGCCCTTACGGAGCCCGCAGCCTGACAGCTGTCACTAGGGGTGCCATGCCATTGGATTATGGGCGGAGTTGAAGGAGGATCATGGGTGGGGTGAGATGTTTAAACACACCCAACTCCTCTGGCCATAGCGAGGGAAACTTGTTTTCAGAAGGTGTTGGTGGCCCAAAGGTTCAGGGACACCACTGGCCTAGTAGGACAGATGCAGGATCCCCCACACAGAAGGCAGGGTGAGGACATGTAAAATAAAGGTAAGATGTTTAGCCCCCCACCAATGACTCACTAGCAGCCACCCGTGAATGTTGTCCACTAATGAAAGATGCAAACTATGGTGACAGTTTAATGTTTGTGATAATAAACAGCACAGATTGTCATCAGTGCAAACTAACAGAAATGGATCGCTTTGCCACCAGAACTCACTTTGTACAGAAAGGAGCAGGACACACAGAAGAACATCACACATGCAAATCGAGAGGAAATCTCAGAGCTGGGAGGACTGGTGAGGTCCAACGGAAAGGAGCGCAGCAGATGGTTAGAAGGGCTGATGGGAAGTGAAAGTGAATCGCTTCACCAACATCCCCTGAAATGTCAAGAAGAGTGCTGAGTAATGCTCACGGCTCTCAGGCTTTTGACTTCATGGCACCTTCTTGTTTCTGCCCAATGAGAACTCAGCGAGGCCTGCTTGTCCAGCTTAGGTGATGTTCATCCCATCCATTTGTAAAACCTCCCCAAAAAGTGAAAATCATCCTCCCGTGAGCTCGGTTCAACTGTGGCGGTGTTCTTCAAGTTCACTGATACTCCATGTGGACAAAAGCATTTAAAACAAAGCGAGAAATCACAAGAGGTACACCCGAGCCATTTCTGTGCTAACGTCGCGTGTGAATTTACACATCGAGAAAATGGACGGAATGACAGCGAGATCCTTGCTTAGAATCAGAAAGGCAAATGGAGAAGCAGAGGATTGTTGACAGCTGGATTCAATTCTTAGGGCACCTCCAGGCTCTTTTGGTGTTTCCAGCCTTTTTCACTTCATGAACAACAAGAACCCTCAGCCTGACCAATGACATTAATGAGCCCTGGGTGGGCTGCCCTGCACTGCACGAACATCAGAAGGCTTTAGATGAGAACAAGCCATTCATCCAGCATATCCGCCAAGTTGAGCTGTGAAGGTCCCTAAACTCCTGCAGGCCACCACACCACTTGGTGACATGTTCCATGTGTCTCTGGTTCTCTTCCTAAAGTTTGTGTGAAATTTCCCCTTCACACGTTTTCCACTGTGTCCCCGTGTTCTTCATTTTCAAATCACCGTCTCGATCCACAGGACTAACTCCCTTCATCATTTTGAACAGTTCAGTCAGGTCTCCTCTTGATCTTAACCTGTAAAGGCTCAGCTCCTTCTCTTGATCCTCACAGCCCATTCCCTCTCTAATCAGCCTACTTGTTCTTCTCTGGACCTTCTCTAGCGCTGCTGTGTCTTTGTGGAGACCCAAACTGCACACAGAGCTCCAGATGAGGCCTCACCAGTGTGTTATAAAGCTTCTGTGACTTCCACACGTCAAGGCGCTATATAACCTGACATGCTGTTAGCCTTCTAAATGGCGTCTGCACACCGTTGATAGCATCGAGTCCATGATGACTCCTCATGAGCAGCACTTCAGACTGCCCAGCGTCACTCACTGCATGTCTTTGGGGTGTCCTTGGTCATTTGAGTAAAGTTGGAAGACAAATACTCAGAAGCAGTGAAAGCCTGCAAGATCAGAGCTGAGATTTGGACACACGGGACACCGAAGGTGCTGGCCGGCAGCTCAAACCACAGGCTCACTCATCTTTATGCACAAAACTGAAGTCTGGGTAACATTTTAAAATGGACTGCTTGGCATTGTTACTAAAGCCCACAAAAGCTGTCTAACAGAACAGCCCGCCTGTTTGCCAAATTGAAATAAAAAATGTAAAGTCGGTGGTGTGACAATTAAAAAAAACAAAACAAAAACTCCATCAGATTTTGGACGATTGCGTCTGCCTGCCAGTTGAATGAGAGTCACTACCTGCAACTGGGTGATGTCACACATCCTGACTGGGCAGAGGAGTCGGGGGCGTGGCCACCGCTGAGCTCCATTCAACAGAGGAGGCGTGTCCTCCAATGGGTCCTCACGTGTCATTTTTTAGCAGCCAAACTGCTATAGACAGTAAATATGAGAAGACCACCCTTAGTCAGTTATTTTCTGAACCAGGAGACGCACGCTGGTCCTCCTCCAAACAGAGTGCTGGATTAGAAAAGGAAATCTGCAAGAAGATGAGCGAGGACCTGAGCACAGGGAGGTGATGGCGACTGCCGCTCAGTGTGCCCCCTTAGTAATGTCTGGCTTTAAAATGTGTTTATGTAAGTTAATATTCGTGAAAGATGTTGTTAAACTCAACACTCGATACGCCAAAATGACAAAGCAAAAGCAACATTTGAGACAAGCGCGTTAGAAATAAAAGGCTGCATCTGTGTTTGCGGGCTCAACACCTTTTAACTTTGTGATTTCTTGTCAAGTCTCGTCTCATAACTAAAGTCCTTTGAGGTTTTGACTCTTGTTTGCTGTGGCTGATCTCTCAGCTTTGACATTTTTTTGATTTCACTTGCGTCGCTTCTCTTTCATTGATCGTTTGCCACCCTAACATCTGAGGAGCACTTCTGGATCCCCATTTGTTCTACTGAGACTTCATGTGCTGACGCCAGACGAGATGATAAAAGATTTGACTGGAAAAAAATAAAAGAAATGCACACCAACACAGGGACACTCCAGAAAACAAAGCCATGCCGTCACACCTTGCATACTCCCAGGGGATTCTGGGAAAGATCACAGTAGAAATGGTTAATACTCTACTGTTCTATAAATAATATGGAGATGAAATAAAAAGAAACTTTGTAAATATTGAACAACATAAGAAATTAATATGAAAAACATAATCATTGGTGTGTGTCCAAAAGCTCACATTTCGTGTACAACACACAGTCAGACCTTGTAGTGAAGGCAACAGAAATGAAAGCAGACAGCAAATCCATAAACTACACTTCCCAGAAGTCTCTGCTGCGCTCAGCAACACTGCATCAGCACGCTCTTGCTGCCCACTAGTGGCCTGACTGCATGTTGCTACCAAAAAGTGCAACCCCTGCAGAGCTGTGCCATGCCAGCCAGATAATAATATCCCGTCCAGCATTTATAGTGCCTTGCAGTTTCCGCTGCCATTGTGCTCTGCGTTATGACATTTTTGATTGGGTTCTTCCAAAACGCTTTTCCTTAAACCTTAAAACATCTCCTCGGTTCTCCTGCAGGTTTCAACAGAGAGGCCCTTCATGAATCCCCTGAGCTGCGGTCGGGAGCTCCTACTGTCTTCACATTTCACAGAGAGTGGAGCGAGACCACCATCTTGTACTGTTCAGACCCCCCATGGCAGTGTTGGCCGCCATATTTGCCAGCAGTATAGCGGTGAATCATAAACCACTGAATGGCCCCCTGTGGCCCACCTAGTGCACCACAGTTACATCCTCATTTTATCTTTGACTTTGTTCGACGCTTGTAAGACGCTTAATGTGGCTTTACAGTCATTCTCAGCGATGTGTGGGTTTACAGCACAGTATTGGTGGCAGCCTCTCACCGGAGGGTCCGTCCCTTTTATTCACTTTCCTAAAATAGTGCCTGTGACACCTCCTTGTATGGGTCTTATGTAAGGTCACCAACAATAGAGTTAATACTCTTGGAATTTGTCACTTCAGTAGGGTTTTAAAATCTTTTAACGGACCCCTGCTCTGATTTCTGTCATGTGCTCTCCTCCTCCGCTTCATTTCTCAAATTCACTCAGGCCAGTGCAGGCTCACGTGTGGGGCCATATCTACTCACGCACACACACACAAATATACACAAATATACACAAATACTAGTAAATATACATTCATTCTATCTATCTATCTATCTATTGTGACAGTAGATGGCACTATACGGGCACTTAACCTGACACAGAAAGATGCAGGAGGCACACTTCTAAAAACACAAATATTCTGTTGGCAATGCCTTCCCCGTTTCCCACAGGCACACTCAGTCCCACTAAGCACAACACTGCACAGTACTTTCCTTCTCGATTTCTTTTCTTCTTCAATCCTCCATTCCTCCTTGGCAAGCTCCATCTCCCTCCTCCTGACTGGCTCACCGAGTGGTCTCTGCTGGCTCCTTTAGTGCATCAACCGGAGATGTGCCAGGTGCTTGATGACCTGCTTCCAGCAGCAATTCCAGGTGTGGCAGAAGAGCCATCCACACGGGCTCAGGGATAGCTGCAGCGCCCCCTGGCAGCACCCCTGGATCACAACAGAGCTGTAAACAACTCCATCTCCCATGAAGCCCTGCAGAAGTCTGAGGCACCACTGCAACCCATGGGGGCTGCCATCTAACATCATAGGGGAGGTATTGTTCTGCCCATGCTTGCTTCCCTGGTCCTCTCAATCTATTTATTATATAGTGCCTATCTATCTATCTATCTATCTATCTATCTATCTATCTATCTATCTATCTATTATATAGTGCCTTTCACATATCTATCTATCTATCTATCTATCTATCTATTATATAGTGCCTTTTATCTATCTATCTATCTATCTATCTATCTATTATATAGTGCCTTTCATATCTATCTATCTATCTATCTATCTATTATATAGTGCCTTTCTATCTATCTATCTATCTATCTATCTATCTATCTATCTATCTATCTATCTATCTATCTATCTATCTATCTATCTATCTATCTATCTATTATATAGTGCCTATCTATCTATCTATCTATCTATCTATCTATCTATCTATCTATCTATCTATCTATCTATCTATCTATCTATCTATTATATAGTGCCTTTCTATCCAATGTTATCAAATCCTATCATGTGATACCTGAAAACAAAGCAGTTTGATTTGGGAACATCTCTGTGTTAGGTAGAATGTCCAGTGGGGGCTGGCCGGGTGGTCTTCTGGCCCCCTTTGAACCCCTGCAGATTTTGTTTTTTACCCTAACTGGAGTTGTTCTTTCTGTCTTCCCAGCCACCTGACCATACCTGGTTTTGTTCATTGTCACTTATTCTTTAATGCTATTGCCTAATTTAATTGCTTTTGTTTTCTTGTAACTTTCTCTTTGTCATTTTGTAAAGCACTTGGCACTCCATTATTGTATGAAAATGGAAGGAAATGCTGTTGTTGTTACTGTTGTTGTTGTAGACAAGGCTGAGGGTAAGCTGACCAGATGAAAACACAGAGATGTCCTTCACGAGGACCTGCTTCAACGTGCTTTGGCCCTCAGACTGGGCTCAGACTGCACACAGGACCATTGATCACAATATTCTTAGAAATCGCCTTAGTCAATGGGTGGGCCTCTCTGGCAGGGTCTTAAATTGGTTTGAATCCTACCTGGCAGGAAGAAAATTCTTTGTGAGTTGTGGTAATCAAATCTCAAAGTCACATGATATCCGATATGGTGGTCCACAAGGCTCTATCCTGGTCCGCTGCTCTTCTCAATCTACATGCTTCCGTTAGGTCAGATTATCTCAGGGCACAACGTGAGCTACCACAGCTATGCTGATGACACACAGCTGTACTTATCAATAGCACCTGATGACCCCGACTCTCTTGATTCACTAACACAATGTCTGACTTGTATCTCAGAATGGATGAATAGTAACTTTCTCAAGTTAAATAAAGAGAAAACTGAAATTTTAGTGATCAGCAATAATGGATACAATGAGGCTATTAGAAATAAACTGGATACATTAGGATTAAAAGTCAAGACGGAGGTAAAAAGCTTAGAGCTAACTGTTGACTGTAATCTGAATTTTAAATCACATATTCATCAGATCACTAGGACAGCATTTTTTCACTTAAGAAACATAAGTAAAGTTAGACCTCTTATATCACTGCAAGATGCTGAGAAATGAGTTCACGCGTTTGTTTTCAGTCGACTAGATTACTGTGACGCACTCCTCTCAGGACTACCAATAAAAAGACATCAATCATTTGCAACGAGTGCAGAATGCAGCTGCTAGAATCCGAACTAGGAAAAGAAAATCCGAACACATTTCTCCAGTTTTGATGTCACTACACTGGTTGCCTGTGTCATTCAGGATTGACTTTAAAATTCTGCTTATGGTTTATAAAGCCTTAAATAATCTGCTCCATCTTATATATCAGAATGTCTGACACCTTATATTCCAAATCGTAACCTTAGATCCTCAAATGAGTGTCTCCTTAGAATTCCAAGAACAAAACTTAAAAGAAGTGGTGAGGCGGGCAGGCCTTCTGCTGTTATGCACCTAAAATCTGGAATAGCCTGCCAATAGGAATTTACCAGGCTGATACAGTAGAGCAGTTTAAAACACGGCTGAAAACACATGACTTTAACATGGCCTTCTCCTAACTTCACCTACATTTAATCCTGATACTCTGTATGTTCAATTCCTCATAATAACTATTCATGGTTGCTCCAAAATCCGTACTGACCCCAACTCTCTCTTCTGTTTCTTTTCCCGGTTTTCTGTGGTGATGATCTGCGCCACCTCCACCTACTCAAAGCTCCATGATGTTCCTACATTGATGGGCTAACAGCCGTCATCATCAAGTCCTTCAGTGAGAAGCCTAAATACAAAGAGGACTCTTTCATTTATGTGAGGTAGAATGTCCAGAGGGGGCTGGGTGGTCCCGTGGCCTCGGACCCCTGCAGATTTTATTTTTTCTCTCAGTTTTTTTTGTTTTTTCTGTCCTCCCTGGCCATCGGACCACCTTACTCTTATTCTATGTTAATTAGTGTTCTCTTATTCTAATTCTGACTTTGTCTTTTATTTCTCTTTTCTTCATCATGTAAAGCACTTTGAGTTTCATTATTTGTATGAAAATGTGCGACAGAAATAAATGTTGTTGTTGGGGCCAACTTTGTAACTGTCCTTCCACGTCCCAGCCACTTGAGCCCACCTGAACATCTCTGGAGGGTCCTGGCTGTCCACTGATGGTCTCCACTGGACCTGACAGAGCTCGAGAGGATCTGCAGACAAACATCAGCACAACAACACCACTGATTTCTGTCACACGTTTTCATACAAATGATGAGCTCAAAGTGCTTCACAGGATGAAGAAAGAGAAAAAAAAAAGACAAAATGTAAGAATACAATTAGGCCACAGTAGCGAACATAAAACAAAAGTACGGGCGGATGGCCAGGGAGGACAGAAAAAACTAAAAACTCCAGAAGGCTGGAGAAAAAAAATAAAATCTGCAGGGGGTCTGAGGCCACGAGACCACCCAGTCCCCTCTAGGTTTTCTACTTAACATCAAGGACCTCAACTAAGACAAAGACAAAGATGGCAGACATTCTCCAAATGCAGGTGTGCAGAGCCCATCACTCGCGTCAGGCCCAAGAACACGCCAGGCTGGCACGGCGGACAACGGGGCTTCAATGGACTGCTGAGTGAAGCCTCTGAAGACCTGTGCCAGTATGATAGCACCGTTTTGTTGTCATTTTCTAGACCAGGGTCACGTGGTGGAGGGGGGGTTTTAACCTCTCCCACTTAGATCAGGTCCTTAGACAGGGCGCTGGTCCACCAACGGGCAATGCCACACGAAACACACATCACTGCCAGTTTAGCATCACCAGTCCACATAACCTGCATGTCTTTGGAGGAAACCCACACAAACTCCACGCAAGGAGGACCCCTTACTGCGAGGCAGCAGCACTGCCACTGTGCCACTTTGCCACCTTAATTTGTTGTTTTATGTTTAATACTTTTTCACAGATGTCCACAATCCTGTCGTCACTTTGTGGCTCTGGATTGAGTTGATTTTAGCAGAAGGTCCTAAGGCGAAAGTGAAGGGTCTGGAGGTCTTCTCAAGGCGCTATACACAATGCTGCATGCCATGTCTAAGCTTTACTTTTGTGTCTTTTTCTGGCTTTCCTGGTTATTTTTGCCAACAGCAAGTCAGAGTCAGGCGGTGCTGAACACGCCTGAGGCGTCACAGCCTCCATATTTATACCTGGTCAAGGTCTGCCACCCAAGTCGTGGTCTTCATCTTAGATTGCAGTGTGGTCTTCTTTTTTGCACTTTTTTCTGTCCAGCTGAGCTAATAAATAAAATGTCAGTCCCTAAGACACTTCATTCCAGTTCAGAGTCACAGGGTGGGGGCCGAGCCCACCCTGACAGCATCAGGTGTAAGGCAGGAGCCAACCATGAAGAGAATGCCAGTCCCTCCATCACAGGGCCCACCAGGATCACCTTACAAATGGAGTGATGGGTGACACCAGCAGGGCATGACAAGGACAGGTCACTCAGCCCAAACGCGATCACCCTAGACGAACCGCCGCCACGTCTCGATGTTCTGCTGTGGAGGACGCAGTGAAAAGGAAACCCGTGCAACCGTCAACACTCAGTGCTTCTATCAGTCAAACTTTATTTATTGCGTACACAGAGCCCACCATCAGATGGCACTTCACAAAGTGGACGAGGGTGCATCTCAAGACTAAAGTGTCACAACAGCTCGGTACAACTGCAAGGCCACAAAGCGTCCAGATGAACAGAGCAGCAGAAGATGGCCTGCTGGAGTCAGGAGGTCGCAACCGGATGGACGCTTGAGCTTCTTCTTCTTCTTCGCCGCTGCAATACCTGCAAAGAAGAAACAACGTCATTTAGGGCATCTCAGTACCAAAGGCATGGAGATTCCTAAAGGTGCCCATCGCCTGGATGCCTGTCAGACATTTTAGAGCCTTCAGGTGTGGGCCACAGCGGCCATAGAGGAGAACAAAGTCAGCTCAGACGTGACTTCCAAAGCGAGAGACCTGCTGTGGTGCGACTGTCACTCCTTTTCAAGCGACGCCTCTGAAGTGAGTGTGGAAACCGTAAAGTCAGACATCCGTCTCTGTGATTTGAGTTTAGCACTCGGATGAAGCCGTACTCACCACCAACTCACCGCCGACTCCTGACTCAGCACAGCACGCCCGCCATTAGCAGCATCGCCACTCCAAACACGGGACCAGAAACGAAGAGACGGACCCCCGCGTGACCTAAACATACAAGAAAAGAGGGACCCTGTTAGGACAGTCTGCCTGGCTTGGGCACAAAGAGAAGACATCAGTGTGGGCAGGAAACCTTGCAGGAGTAAATAGATAGGAGCCCCCATTGCTCACCTTCCCGTGCCACCAAATCACCCCCCTGGCCTTCTCTGCTCCATGCTGATTGAGGACTCCGAGTTAATACCCCCCAACTCCAAGCTTTCTGACCCGGGGGGAAGAAGATGTCCCTTATAATTAAAGCCCCCCTGACCCCCTTCAGATATCCTAGTGGAATTACTGCCTGGCAACAATTTATTTGTGCGAATCCGAGAGAGACAGGCTGTGGGTACGGGGAGGGCGGGGCCTCAGGAGTTGGGAGAGGGGCGGGGCCTCAGGAGTTGGGAGAGGGGCGGGTTCTCAGGAGTGGGGGAGTGGGGCGGGTTCTCAGGAGTGGGGGAGAGGGGCGGGCCTCAGGATTGGGGAGAGGGGCGGATTCTCAGGAGTGGGGAGAGGGGCGGGGCCTCAGGAGTAGGGAGAGGGCGGGGCCTCAGGAGTGGGGAGAGGGGCGGGGCCTCAGGAGGGGGGGAGAGGAGCGGGTTCTCAGGAGTGGGGGAGAGGGGCGGGGCCTCAGGAGTGGGGAGTGGGGCGGGGCCTCCTCACTCCTGCGCCAGCCTCCATTTCAGTCGCTGTTTCTCTCGCCACGTGTAAGGAGTAACGTGTGACGTTTTGAGAGAGAGATCAGAGCTCCGTGTGTCTTAGAGGGTCGCTGCTGATTGGCAGAGAGAGATACCAAGGCCATGTGCTCTTCTCCCCTGTCAGAGATGAACATGACCAGATACGGTGCCAGTGCTTGACATCAGAGTGTACCCGCCTTCCGCTTGCTAACTTTTTACATTTTCATCAAAGACATCACGGCCACATTCTCACCCCCAATAGCAAAACCAAAAATACTGGACATTAGGGGGCCCTCGGATATGAAAGCTATCAATATCAGTTCTGCTCAATGCAAATTATGATATTTTTGACATTTTCTATTGAATTTTAAAGTCTGTCCTGTTTCACTAGTATGCGAGCAGAGCCGCGGGGGACAGTAAGTATATATATGTATGTATATACTGTAAAAGATGGCTGGCTGCTCAACCTGCCTGGGACGCCCCAGAGATGGAAGGATGGGGGGAAGGCATCTCCCCAAGACGCTAGATGGCAGCTTCCCTGGACTGCAGCGGGGCCCCAGAATCCTGCAGGGCACTTTTAGACATGGAGCTTGGCAACACAGCCCTGCTGGGTACCGTGGGTGCTGTCAGGGGATGCTGTGGGAAGCACTAATGGATGACGAGGACGCAAACCTCAAAGTACTTCTGGGCTGAAGGAGAAACTCAAGTTCTCAAGTGCTGGTAAGTCATGTAGAGGAAGAACAGAAGCACTTGTGGGTCAAGGACTATTTAAAGGGCTGCTGAAGACCCAGTAGGTGATCGAGCCTGAGTTGGGTGGAGGTGCACAAAGCTTACTGGGAGGTGTGGAGGAGAAATGGAGAGACAGAGAGAGAGAATTGGGATTAGTGTGTTAATTAACTGCTATTTGTGCTTAGGGGCGTGTCTGTCTGCTAGCTTTAAGGGGCAACAGTGACCCCTAGTGTCCACAATGTATATGCTCGTAGATACAGTATATGTGTGTGTGTGAACTAGAGAAGGTCCAGAGAAGAGCGACGAGGCTGATTCAGGGCTACAGGGGTTGAATTATGAGGAAAGATTAAAAGAGCTGAGCCTTTACAGTTTAAGAAAAAGAAGATTAAGAGGTGACATGATTGAAGTGTTTAAAATTATGAAGGGAATCAGTCCAGTGGATCGAGTCTTGTATTTTAAAATGAGTTCATCAAGAACACGGGGACACAGTTGGAAACTTGTTAAGGGTAAATTTCGCACAAACATTAGGAAGTTTTTCTTTACACAAAGAACGATAGACACTTGGAATAAGTTACCAAGTAGTGTGGTAGACAGTAAGACGTTAGGGACTTTCAAAACTCGACTTGAAGAAATAAGTGGATAGGACTGGCGAGCTTTGTTGGGCTGAATGGCCTGTGCTCGTCCAGATTGTTCTAATGTGTGTGTACATGTAAAAGTCACAGTATAATATGTAACCTGTGTTAGTACCGGTATTAAGTGTGCAGAGTGCAGTCTGACCACCAAACAAGAATGTAATATAGAAAGACAGATATGAACGACATGATATAACAGATAGAATCATCAGAAAATAATTTAGATTGTTTACTCAAAGAGAAAAGGCCCTTTATACGAAAATGAGTCACAGACGAGAAGGGCACTATTAAAGTTAGATGAACAAACAGATAGGAAGGCATTACGTAATAGACCGCAGCGTTAGTAGTAGCCATGTTGTCACACGTACAGAGCACACTACTAACGTTCTTCCTCGTGGCTTTGACCAACACACGACATGTCAATACAGTCCCGGTGGCAAGCCCAGCTTACGTGACATTTATTAATAATGAGACCTGACACTTGGATAACGAATGCTGCTGTGATGTGTTATAATGGTGCCCACCTATACGACGGGTGGCAGACCCTACCAGCATACACATCAGAGCTGTGCCCACATAAACAAAGAGGTTCCAACAAATGAGAAGACGATACGGGACGACAGCAGAGCACAACGGGGACGACCTGCGTCCAGTCGGACAGGTGCTGGGTGACAGTCACAGTTTGGGTCACAAAGTGGGACAAATGAATTAGGGAGGAGCCACAAGATGTCACTTACTCTTCAGTGCCTTTTCTGTGAAGGAGTCTGGAAAGAAATGGAAAGAAATGTTTAAGTGGTGGGCAGGAAAGCAGATTGTACCCCATAACTTGTCATCATATTTAGCAAGAGCTCATTTACCAGAAAGTCTGCGTTTCCATTATGACTACACCTGGGGACTTTCCCTAATAAACTCACAATTAAATGGCAGAAAAGAATTTATGATAGTAAACTGTCCGACTCCCCTGCACGCCCCCGGAATTCATGTAAGGCCATTTGAACTGAAACTGAGTGTTAAGTCAGCTGGCACTCAGGGCGTGTGGCACGCAGGGCGTGTGGCACGCAGCGGGTCACTCTGCCCGAGTGCAGCTTCATGTCATGTGACGCTGGACGCTGGGCCGGGGTCTCAGCCCCACCTTCATGCCATCGCCAGTGTGGAGTTTAGATGTTCTTGACCACGTCTGCCCTCAACTGTCAGTCTCTGCTACAGAGATGACTTGGTGGTCACAAAATGGCCCGAGAGGGAATGAGTGCCCCTCCATTCAGAGACCTCACAAGCCTGCCTTCTTCTTGTGCACAATTTATTACCCTTAAACAGTCAAGTTCACACTCCTGATGTGCTTGTCTCCCCAGAAGAGGTGACATGAATTAATGCAATGACAATAAAAAGACACAAACACAAATGACAGCGAAGGCAACATGCATACACTGCACTGCATGCAATTACACATAACATACAGGATATGATATGCTGCGATATTATACTATATGCTATAATTACACATATATATATTATATACTGTATATTTGAGAGTACTAATCATATATATATATATATGCACAACACATGTGTGGATAAGGGACATCTTAAATGGCTCTAACACTTCCACCCCAGACAGAGAGAGGGCGCTGTTACTGACTGAATGTCCCAATCGCAGGGTCTTTCCAGAGAGGACCAGTGAGCCACTTTCACGTCTCTCCAGTTATCTCCACTCCTTCTGGCCTGACGCCATATAAACCACCACAAAGCCAGAAGTCTTCATTCTTTTTTGGCCTCAGCTCTGAGGAAGGTCAGCGCGCTCGTGACAACTGGACAGAATCTATAATTGTTTGGGACCCTCATGTGCCTGTTTTTATTTTTGCTCTTTTTTCCACCAGATAGACGGGGTTCTCCACCTGGTGCCCCAACAGTCTTTGGCTGTAATGTCATTCCTTTTGAACCCTTCACAATATATTGTCATGGAGGACATGGGTTTCCCAACAGCTTGGCCGGGGTGGATGGTTTCTTACCTGTCCATGAGGCCTTTATAATGGAAGGGTGGAAAGTGACTGCCTCCTGGGGCCCAGTGTTTCCCCCACCACAATAGGTGGTCTCTCTGGTGTGCACACCTGCAGGGCTGCATGGGAGTTGTAGTCCGATGAGTGGCACTGCAGGGCTTCATTGGAGCCACCAGGGGGAGCTGCAGGGTGTTTTAAGGTGGCTCCACCTGGCCCAAAGGTGTGTCCTGGGTGCAATGTGGTGGCACTGGAAGTCCTCCTGGGTCCAGGATAAAGAGAACGGCTCTGCCTCACCTGGGTGAGTTGGACCCGAGAGTGGAGGAAAGACCAACGCTCACCTGGGAGGTGAGGAGGAGGAGGAGGAGGAGGAGGAAGAGAGAGCAGACAAAGAGTTTGGAAACAGCCTGTTTAAAGGGATTTCTTAAAATAAATTAAAAATGAATTTGAACCCAGGACTTGTGTCAGTGCAGTGTATCTGGGGGGTTTGTGGTGCTCTTACGCCCCCTACAGTTTATATATATATATATATATATATATATATTGTGGTCCCCGGCCCAGGAGGACCAGAGGAGGGTCTTGTGCCTCCTCCAGACCGCAAGGGGGCGATCGCCCTGGCTGTATTGGGGGCCACGGGTAGAGGGCTTGAGGAACCCTGGAGCCCAACCTGAGCCCAGCCTGAGGAACCCTGGAGCCCAGCACTTCCGCCACACCAGGAAGTGCTGGGGAAGACGACAGGGACACCGGACAGCTTCGGTGCGCAGCCGGAACTTCCGCCACACTGGGGTGTGGCCAGGACTGATTGCCGGGAAGCAGCTGGAGCCCACCCGGGTTCCCATTTAAGGGGCCGTCTCCCTCCAGTCGGTAGTGGATGTCGGGTGGAAGAGGACAGAGCTGGAGAGAGGACGGGAGGCGGTCAAAGAGAGAGGCACAGTGGTTGAGAGGCCTGGACTTTGGGGAATCGGTGCAAGAGGCACTGGGGTGTGAGTGCACGTCATTATTGTATATAATAATTGTAAATAAATAGTGTGTGGTGAACTATGTTGTCCGTCTGCCTGTGTCCGGGTCCCAGTCCACAATATACAGTATATAGATAGATGTATGATCAGTGCCTTCAGAAAGTATTCTGACTTCGTCACCTTCTGTTGCGGTGCAGCCTTGTGCTTCAATCATTCAGATTCAGTTTTGCTCAGCAAGCAGCACTCGACCCCCAGAGTGACAAAGCGAAGACGACATTTTAGATTTTGTTATCATTTTTGCACAGCAGACAAACACACAAAGACGCCTTTGGCTTTTTAAATTAGACTCCACGTGCACAGCCAGTGAGCAGCAAAAGGCAAAGCAAGCAAATGCAGATGAGAGACGAGCGCAGTCGGTAATGGGTGAGGGTCCGAGCCAGAAGGACAGACCGCCAAGAACAAAACCAAACCACTAAACCAAAGGTCGAGTCCAAGGAGACGCAGTCTGAGACATTCGGCCTCCGACACCAGCAAATCCTCACACACTGAGTGACATTCTGGACGCACCTGCAATCTCAGCGTCCTGACAGTAAAATCAAAATGAGAAATGAGAAGAATCACAGGGAGAGAGCGGGAGAGTCGAGAGGATCGAGAAGATCGAGAAGATCGAGCGTCCAAATCAAAATGAGGGCAAGAAATCAAACAAACGAGAGCAAAGACTCAAAAAGAGCCAAAGGAGTTTGGTTTTAATTTGAGCAGTCAAACGAGGATTTACCTGTCAAACTGGACAGACCTTCAAACTGTCTCTAAAACGGTGGCACTCATCGGGGAAACAAAATGGCATCGCAGCAAGACGTGCACTTTAGAAACATGCCAGCTACAGCACAGAGGTTCTCAAGTCCTCCGTGTCAAAACTCCACAATCCATACAGAGATGGGCCAGAATGCAGTCAGCAAAGACATCAATCATTTAGGAAAGACCACCGTCACACACGGGCGCTGGGGAGGCAGTCGAAGGGTCCGAATCAGGGTGTGGAGACGCTGCCGAGCACTAAGGCCTCGCCTTCTCTTTCCACAAACCCAAAGAAGAAAAAACAACTAACCCCTCATTTCTGATGACCTCACCTCCGGCCCTTCTGATGACCTCACTTTCTGTTCCTTCTGATGACCTCACTTCCTGTTCCTTCTGATAACTTATCTTCCTGTTCCTTCTGATGACCTCACTTCCTGTTCCTTCCGATGACCTCACTTCTGGTTCCTTCTGATGACTTCACTTCCTGATCCTTCTGATGACCTCACTTCTGGTTCCTTCTGATGATCTCACTTCCTGTTCCTTTGGATGACCTCACCTCCAGCCCTTCTGATGACCTCATTTCCGGCCTTTTCAATGATCTCACACAACTTCCTGCCCATCAACACGCCCTCCCTGTTTTCTTCAATAAATCCAACCAGTTTACTCAATCAGTTTGTCCAAAGTGTGACTTGGGGTCAGTCTCTTGAGATTACTCTCTTAATACACAGGGCGGACCCCCAAAACTTTATCTTTGCTTTAGTTACACAGTGTATAAAGTGTCACACAAGCACAACCTCTGGGGACTGATGGCCACGTCACAGCAACAGAGCCACAAAAACAAAACAGCAAACCTTGTTGTGAACTGGAGTCCCAGCTCTGACAGAGTGGGCCATGACATCCTCTAAAAAGTCCCACCGGACCGTCACTGGCCAGCCCAGGAGACGCCCACCCAAATCCAGCCAGCTGTCCAACTGCTACCTGCAGGCCCTCAGCCTGAGTGGGCCCCGGAAAACGGGGAAAATAACTCTAAAGGTTTGAAATATTCTTTAAAGTTCAGAAATATTCAAAATGCCTGACAGGAGGGAGGCTTCAAGAAACGAGTCCACATGCAGAATCTTCACCAAATGAGAATCTTAACTCAATGAGGAAAAATCAAACAAAAATGTGAAAAAGAAATGGCGCCTGTCGCCTGGAAACAGGACAACGTAATCAGTAAGGAAGAACCAGAAAATATGGTGACAGGCAGAAAATCGGCACGGGACACAAGACGACTCGCGCTGCTCACATTCTGTCACCGGCTCGGCGAGCACACAGTGATGACGTCCAGGTGGCCCCAGAATGGAGACACATTTAACGTCATGGAATGTCACTAACCAATGACATTGAAAAAAACACAAAAACTAAAACTTCAAAACAGACACAAACACGGAAAAGAAATAAATGCAGATATGGAGGAAGCCCGGCCGTAACCCAACAAAGCCGCACATGTCGGGTCCGAGGGGTGTGGCGGGACTTTCTGAGATCTCAACGATAAAAAAAAGCTGCAAATCACAAGAGCGCCAGACAGGCGATGAGTCGGAGGACGAGAGCAGCAGACGTGACACATCGGTGGCGGATGAAATAAGGAAGAAGACGTCAGCCGTTTACTTACCGTTTCTGAGCTTACAGACTGAAAAGGAATATAAAAAAGAAAACGTTGGATGCTTGTACAAGTCCATGCTGTCATTTTCCCCAACCACTGAATGCAAAAATCACAGAAAAACTCTGAACTTTGAATGAATAAATCCATGAAAGTGTTAGCATTTCAAATCCATGTCACTACTCGCAGAGCCTTCAAATGAAAGCAAGGGAGCCAAAGAATGAAATGAGAGAAACAGAAGCCCAAGCAAATTTCAAAATACAAAATTCAAAATTTAAAAGAAAAAACAAAACCGTGAAGACGTGAGATTTACCAGAAACAACGGCAGACGCCCGCTACCCAGAGTGCTGAATGTGGCGTGACAAACCCAAGCACTCGTCACTCATCAAACCATCCCTGTCTTCCTCGGACGTTTCTTCCACATTTGTGTTGTCTCGGCCTTCATTGTGCAGGTCAGGCCCTCATACTGACTCGCCACAAGTCGGACCTTCAGATGACGTCAAACTAAAGATGACACTTCTAAGGGGGTCCCAAGGGGGCCGCACCAGTGGGGATTTAGGGCGTCGGGTTAAAGGGGCTGAATCCTTATGCCGCCAGTTATTGTTTGTGTCATTGACTGAGCTCGCTCTGCGGAGATCTGACGTCACTTAAAGAGTGAAAGGAAAAAAGAAATTCAATCTGCTGAGAAAAATAAAACATGAGGACCACCGAGTGGGTGAAGACTCTTTACATGCGCGGTGTGTGGTAAGAAAAACAAAACACGGAATTGTGTTCATTTAAACTCACCTTCCTGAAATTCCCATCTCTTTCCAATTCACATTCCTTTAGTTTAGTTTTTTTTTTTCAATTCCATTTTCATTTCCTGATAGGAATTGATGAGTCCTGGGTGGCACAGCGGCTCACATTCCAGGTGCCCCCTATGTGGAGTTTGCATGTTCTCCCCGTGTCCACTTCAGTCCCCCCCACAGTCCAAAGACTTGCAGGGTAGATGGTTTGGTGATGCTGCGTTGGTGGTGTGTGTGTGTGTGTGTGTGTGCGTGTGTGTGTGTGTGTGTGTTTAATCACACGTGATGTGAGTTGTTCAGGCCTCTCTTTCAGTCTTGTGCTTTGTATCTTGTGGATTTATCTGCTTTAGTGTTCTCTGCAGATTTCATTTCTATCAATGTCACGCGTACCCAACTGTTCTTCTGAGACTCTGTGAAGTGCCTCGGGCGAGGGAAAGGCGCTATATAAGTCACGTGTATTCTTCTCTTCTTTGTATTGTTATTAATGCCACCTGCCTGACTCAGCGATCAGCACATCTCCGGACCACTCAAAGAGGTGATGGACAGTCAGATGAAGACGACCAAAAGACTTAATTTCTCGAGGAACCCTTGCATTTTGTACGCGCTGTTTCGAGGGCCATGGCGATCACGTAGATAAATGACAGAGTTGTACGACTCGTTGCTACAATTAATTATGAAAAACACATTTAAGTTGTTCATTTGACTAATCCTCGCAAAAGTTACAAAACCCCACTGACATGTCTGGACAGGGCAGACCGCCATTGTGTCTCTGAACACAACTTTTATTAGTGTTAAGATGAAGCATCGATGACACCTCAGGACAAGACCTACCAAGTGATATAAGGGGGGCCGCACAGTCACTGATATGACAATGGAGGAGGACACCCAGAAGATGGCTGACGTCACTTCTAAGCCCCGCCTCTCCCTGTCTGTTTCTGTCAAAGCAGCTCCGTCCCTGGAGGTCCGAGTTGTCTGACAGAGAGAAGACCCTCTCACCTGAGGCCGCCTGCACTTTCCCTTCTGTTCCAATCTGCTGTTTGTTGTTTTTTTGTTTTCTTGGCCTTGCAGCAGTTAAATGGGGTCTTCACAGCTGGGACCCCAGATCTGACTATTTATGACTCTTTGTGAGTTTTTCCACTGCCTTGTTTGATGGTTCTTTTGATTGGACGTTATTTCTGTTAGATTTCTTTATTATTTGTTTTTCCGCGTCTTTACAATGTCGTCAGTGAGAGCCCACAGTATTTATCGGGGCAGCTCAAAGCCGTCGTTGCTCAGGTTTGCGGACAAACCTACTGAATACTTTCTGCATTTTCTCTACACACAAGAGTCCTCAGGTTTTCATATTTTTCACGATTGTCCCTTTTACGTCGAGTTTTTGAGTTATGTTTTGGCCTCATCTCTTTGGTTGGCTGATTTTTCTGGACTCTGAGCTTTTGCTTGATTAAAACTTGGATATTTGGCTTCACCTTCTGGTCTATCTGTGGCCATTTTAATGGTAGCAGTACCCCCACCCCCTTGGCACAGCACTTTTTCCATGTTGAGGATGGACATGATGGACTAAGGGGGATAGCAGTGTAGTCGTGCTGCATGTGTTTATCATATCTTGAACTGCCATGTAATGAGTTTCAAAGAAGTTAGTGTGCTGCCTGCAATGTGTGGGAATCCAATTAAGAAGAAGGACCCCCTCGGCGCCCTCTATAGTCAGCCAAATTACTACAGAGGCTGCAACTGTAGCCTTCACTTTTTACATGGGACGGCACTAGAGACACAAGAGGGTCGCCTCTCCCTGCAGGCTGCGTTAAAACAATCTGATAAGAAAGGTTTGCTGATGAGCCGCCCTGCCTTGCAGTTTACAGTTAGACGGTTCCTGACACAATGAGACACAATGACCAGCAGGAAAACAATAAGTGAATAAGCAAACAGCACTAAAAACGGAGGACTAATTACAATGTGCATCATACTGACCAATCTCACTTCTGAATAATGACGTTAAGATACTCTCCAAAGTCCTAGCTAGAAGGATTGAGAAAGTGCTTCCTTCAGTAATATCACACGACCAAACCGGATTTATTAAAGGTCGACATTTGGCTTCCAATCTCAGACGCCTATTTAACGTAATTTATTCACATATAAAGTCTTATTATCTTTGGATGCAGAAGAATTCCCCCTGTCCTCACTACTGTTCGTAATCACCATTGAGCCACCGGCTGTGCTCTTTCGAAATGCATCAGAGATAAAGGGGATTTTCAGAGGAGGACTTGAGCAGAAGATATCTCTCTATGCAGATGATGTGGTACTGTGAATATCAGACCCGCAAAGTCCTGCGCCTGCGGCCCTAACTGCACTTGCAGAATTTCATAACATATCTGGACTCAGATTTAATTTGAACAGAAGTGTGAATTCTCTAGCAAACAACATTCACTTAGGCCACCTTCCCGTGTATCATTGCAGATCAGTTTAAATATCTAGCGGTCAACATCACAAGTAAAAAGAAAGCTCTGTTTCAACAAAATCTTGCTGTTTGCATGGACAAACTTAAAGAAGATGTGGATAGATGGTCTACCCTCCATCTTACCTTAGCAGGGAGAATTAACACTATAGAGATGAAAATCCTCCCTAAGCTTCTCTTCTTATTTCAAAACATCCTCACACACATTAATAAAGCATTTCTTAAGAAATTAGATTCAGACATAACTTCATTTATTTGGATAAAAACCCACACATTCAAAAGGCAACCCTACAAGACCTAAATGAGAAGGTGGCATGGCACTACCTGACTTTCAGTTTTATTACTGGGTGGCAAACATACAGTGCATCCAGAAAGTATTCACAGCGGCGCATCACTTTTAACACATTTTGTTATGTTACAGCCTTATTCCAAAATGGATTCAATTCATTTTTTTCCTCAGAATTCTACACACAACACCCCATAATGACAACGTGAAAACAGTTTACTTTTGCAAATTTATTACAAATAAACAAACAGAGAAATCACACGTCCATAAGTATTCACAGCCTTTGCTCAATACTTTGTCGATGCACATTTGGCAGCAATTACAGCCTCAAGTCTTTCTGAATATGATGCCACAAGCTTGGCACACCTATCCTTGGCCAGTTTCACCCATTCCTCTTGGCAGCACCTCTCAAGCTCCAACAGGTTGGATGGGAAGCGTCGGTGCACAGCCATTTTAAGATCTCTCCAGAGATGTTCAATCGGATTCAAGTCTGAGCCACTCGAGGACATTCCCAGAGTTGTCCTGAAGCCACTCCTTTGATATCTTGGCTGTGTGCTTAGGGTCGTTGTCCTGCTGAAAGATGAACCGTCGCCCCAGTCTGGGGTCAAGAGCTCTGGAGCAGGTTTTCATCCAGGATGTCTCTGTACATTGCTGCAGTCATCTTTCCCTTTATCCTGACTAGTCTCCCAGTTCCTGATGCTGCCACCACCATGCTTCACTGTAGGGATGGTATTGGCCTGGTGATGAGCGGTGCCTGGTTTCCTCCAAACGTGACACCTGGCATTCACACCAAAGAGTTCAATCTTTGTCTTAATAGACCAGAGAATTTTGTTTCTCATGGTCTGAGAGTCCTTCAGGTGCCTTTTATCAAACTCCAGGCGGGCTGCCATGTGCCTTTTAGTAAGGAGTGGCTACCATCTGGCCACTCTACCATACAGGCCTGATTGGTGGACTACTGCAGAGATGGTTGTCCTTCTGGAAGGTTCTCCTCTCTCCACAGAGGACCTCTGGAGCTCTGACAGAGTGACCATCGGGTTCTTGGTCACCTCCCTGACTAAGGCCCTTCTCAGTTTAGATGGCTGGCCAGCTCTAGGAAGAGTCCTAGTGGTTTCGAACTTCTTCCACTTACGGATGATGGAGGCCGCTGTGCTCATTAGGACCTTCAAAGCAGCAGACATTTTTCTGTAACCTTCCCCAGATTTGTGCCTCAAGACAATCCTGTCTCGGAGGTCTCCAGACAATTCCTTTGACTTCATGCTTGGTTTGTGCTCTGACATGAACTGTCAACTGTGGGACCTTCTATAGACAGGTTTCCACATCAGGTCCAATGAACTGAATTGACCACAGGTGGACTCCAATTAAACATCTCAAGGATGATCAGGGGACACAGGATGGACCGGAGCTCAATTGTGAGCTTCATGGCAAAGGCTGTGAATACTTATGGACATGTGATGTCTCAGTTTTTTTATTTTTAACCAATTTGCAAAATCCTTAAGGTAAACTTTTTTCATGTTGTCATTATGGGGTGTTGTGTGTAGAATTCTGAGGAAAAAAATGAATTTAATCCATTTTGGAATAAGGCTGTAACATAACAAAATGTGGAAAAAGTGATGAAGCGCTGGGAATACTTTCTGGATGCACTGTATAAAAACAGTTTACAGTCCCTTCATTTTAAAGATCCCAGAGTACAGTGGGAAATGGATCTCAGACTCAACATTTCAGAAACGGAGTGGAAGGCAGCCATGCACAGAATTCACTTGAGCTCCATCTGTGCAAAGCATTGAATTATTTAAGTTAAAATCGTTTATTGAGCTCTTCTCTCTCTCGTTTAAAATTGTCCAAAAGGTTTCCAGGCTGAGATCCAACCTGCGAACACTGCAATCGAGCTCCAGCCTCACTGGGCCTGCACCACATGAACTTCATTCTGGACCCAAATCTTCAAATGCCCCTCAGACAGCCTTGGTGTGCCACTCCCTCCTAATCCACTAACAGCTGTGTGTGTCTGGTGGGCTCACAGAGGGGCTTAAAGTGGAGAAGGACAAACAGGCTGTGATCGCCTTCACGTCACTCTTAGCACGTGGACTTGTCTCGCTCAACTAGAAGAGTCCTAACTCAGCTGTTAAGTCAGCGGGTCACTGATGTCATCTAATATTTGAAATTGGAGAAAATCAAATTGTCGCTTAGAGGATCTGCGCAAACCTTTTCCAACCTGGCAGGATCTCATCAATAACACGTAAAAGTAAACGTTTAAATTGGGGAGGAGGACTCCTTTCTCTCTTTACTACTTTCAATAGTTTTATTCAGGTTGAATTGAATTTAGTTTTCCTATTAAGTTTGATTTGATTGTATGGACTGTTACACGTTGTTAATAAATGCAAGAAAAGATCCAAAAAAATGAATCACCCCTCTCGCTGCCCACTGCTGCAATTGAATTTGCTGGCTCGTACTCCAAAAAGCATTTCCTTCTGATTGCAGAGGCAGCACTGTTGACGTAGAGGAGGATGGCGCTGCCAGTCGAGCACATGTGCACATCTTCATCGGGGAGCCCACCGTCGCACTCGGCCAGCTCACTGCTGTTCATGCTGTAGGCTGGCGTCAGGCAGTGGGCAGTCATCAGGCCCCGCGGAGGTCCTTCAACTTTAAATCTGAAGGCTACGTGGCACGGGCTCTTGGCATCTGGAAGAACAAACGGAAATGTGTAAACTGGTGGTGTGAAAGTGAATTTGCAATGAAGCTCAGTGTATTCCTGTCCCTTGTGAATTTCTGTCATGATTTTCTAATTGCTGTGTGTATTATTATTCTGTCTCCTATATGTTGAGCCCAAGGGGGCAGGACCCCCGAGAACGCCTCTTTAGTCTGTTTGTTTGGCTGCCTCGTCTTTGTGATTTTTCTTTATTTCTCTCGTTCTCTTCTGCCACCTAATTGGGGGTTTTCAGCACCGCAGGTCGTGAAGCTGCTGTTCATTTCTGCGATTACCGAGCTAACTTCTGTTGTTATCATTTTACTTTTACCGTTATCACCGCCATCTTGGATCAATATGGTCGCCGTTACCAGGGCTGCTCTTGTACTTCTATGGGCGTGTCCCCTGAGGTCGTGACCTCTGACCATTTCAAAGTTGCTCAGAAAGGTGACCTCCTTATCCGAGCTGATGACTCCAAAACAAATCTTTTTGCCTTTTGTTGTTCAATTTTAGAATCTTCATTTTTTTTTTTGCTCTGTTTTCTTGTAGTTGTTTGATTTTCATGGCTTTGATTTCTGGTTGTTAATCTTGCCAGTTTTTGACCCCCTTTTCTGCCATTAACTGCGTCTCTTCTGCTGGTTACTTAAACAAACCTCTCACTTGGACTCCATTGTACTTCACTATTTCTACAATTCGACCTTCTGCTCATGCTTTTGGATTTTGGATTTGTGTTTTTGAATTTCCAATTTTGAGGTAACTTTCTGTACTTTGATAGTTTTTAATGTTATCTTTAAATAAACTCCGCCATTAATAATCACTAAAAAGCCCCTCGGTTTTGTGTCTGCCATGGCGCCCCTCTCCCTCGTGGAGTTGGTAAGTTTGGTCTTCCCGTCTGCCCTGCAACGCCGTTTCTGAGGCCTCCTTTAGGTTTTCAGGCCTAGTCTTTACTTGGAACCCTGGTCGAGTTTTAGGACCCCATCATAAATGGGCAAGGTTGGCATCAGGAAAGGCATTCAGCTGTGCGTAGAAAACACATACAAGTGGAAAAACAAGAAGAAGAAGAAGATAAAGGACGACATTAACACTTACCAGTCAGGGAAAGCAGAAGCAGGCTGAGCGAGGAGATCAGGAGGGAGGAATGAGCTGTCAAAATACAAAACACTGAATTATTAGGGCGGCACAGCTGACCCACCCCAGTACGGCAGACCACCCAAATGTGTCTCAACGTAAAAACTCAACCATAGGAATTATTAAGCGTTACAGAAATACAACCTGCTTAGGCAGCAACGTCCAAAACCTGAGAAAATCCAGAAAAGTGAAAAATTGAAACTGAATTTGAACAAATTGATAGCCCCCCGAGAGTGCCGGACCGCCGCTGTCTGCCTTTTCAGTCGTCCGCTCTTCTTCAGCCCTGGACGGAGACCCTCGCTTTGTGGACGTTTGCTGTTGTCGGGGCTGCTAGCGGATGAGCGGACAGACGCACCTCACGCGCTCCTGCTGTGCCCGTATGCCTCAAGCGTCTCATGCAGAAGACTCGTGAAGAATTGGCCGAGGAGTTTTATCAGTTCACTGATATTTAGGAAAGTCCACCTTACTTCACCAGGATTAACGAGAGCACCAGAGCTGTCCTAACTCACTAGGAGCTGGCAGAAGGGGCATCCTGGGTAAGGTGGAACGTTCTGGAAATGCTGGACAACAATAAACTTGTACAAAGATCTCGACTTGGCAGAGATGGAGTAAAGCTTTCAGCGTTTCATGAAAGCAAAGTGTAACGTTACGTGTAAAATGGCGCTTTGCAATAGCGATGATTTGGCCGTGTCACGTGCCCTTACCACGCAGGAGGTCCTTCTGCCCACGTGAGGTCGTGTTAAAGCGGGTGGCACCCATGGAGTCGATGGTCAGAAGGTCATCGTGTGGAGAGCAGCGATCTCGGAGTGTCGACACCCGGATGCTCAGGGACACACACTGCGCTATTGGCCATGTTGTCACCAAGGGGCCACAACTAAGTGCACTTTAGCAGGATGTCCTGCCATCTCACCCTTCTTCTATTAACACTTGAAATATTATTATTCATATCTTTGGGGTGAAGCCGTAAACTACAAAACCTGAGGTCCAGTTGGCAGAAGTGGTGACGTCATTCACTCCTCCTCGCTCGACTGGCACCGGGGGGCCTGGTAATTACCTGATCAGACTGTCAGTGCAGGAGCCACTCGGAGACGTTCGATAATTACGGGCACTGACGAGTTTTCACGATGGGTCTTTCCTGGACATTCGGTTTTAGATTTGCTGTGCCCCCCCCCCTTGACCCTTAAGTGCCAGGAGCCAGGAATCCTCCACACTTTAGTCACAGAGGCCCACCTATAGTGTCTGAGGAATCTCATCAATGCAGCATTTTTACGTAAAAGCTGCCAAAAAGGCAAACTTTAAAACTTTCAGATATTCAGCTTTACTTATAGAGTTGGGGGGGCACTCAAATACTATAATTAATTACAATTAAACTGCATTGGCATCACCTGACTCTTTACACCCCCTTCCTAATCACCTGACGCTCAGGATTCTCTCTAAAAGTGTGCCACGTTTACAGCCCACCAACGCTTGGCATCCTGGGTAATAAGGGGGACATAAAGAACAAGAGGGCAGGAGAATTCGGCAGGGCTGACAGGAGCACTGTGCTCATTTCAAACACCTCTTTATAGAAATAAATCAGAATTAAGAAAAATAAAACAGCAGACACGGAGATGGTAAAAAAGTTCAAATGGACCCTCGTGTGCCAGCCAGCAGCGCAGGAGAGCGGAGGAGAGTGCAAGAGTATGAGAAGGTACTGGAGAAATAAAAAAGATTATCATTATTATTATTTATATTTGGAAGAGGACTTAATGGACGGCACGCATGTGCTGGCATCCCTGTCAGGGTGGGTTCCAGTCCCCTACCTGGCCAGTGGGCCATGACAGTGAGAGGACACAGAGAAGGGCAAGATGTTCCCTGCCTGTCTCAGAAGAATGATGAAGAATTCCAAGAAACATGTGGGCACATTGGCTTCTCAGCAGGTATGGACTGAAGACCCTCACCTGGTGGGGACAACCTATCAGGCCTGCATGCTCACTTGATATGCTAGATGGCACAACCATGGGCTAGGACTCCCACATGGACACCTGCAGGGCATGCTGGGACATGCAGTCCTATAACACAGCCCTGCTGGGGGAGCAATCCCAACTATGAGGGGCTTCCATTTGACCTGGAAGTGCTTTCAATGGGCTATACCCTAGTGCCGGATGTATGTCAGGGTCCATGTACTCCAGAAAAAATGAACCTCGTCTGAGTGAATAGGAGTGAAGGAGTGGAGGAGAAAGAAAGAAAGGAAAGGAGCAGTTCAAGTGTTTGTTTTTTGGTGGAGTATTCCTTTGAAATGTAGATGTATTTGTTATTGATATTAATGATAGCATTTTATTTTCTTTAGGATGTTGAAGCTGATAGTATTCAGTCTGACTGGAGTCAGTCTGCTCTCAAAGTATTTGTGGCAAAGTATGAAGGAGCTCCTGATGAAGAACCAGCAGATGTCGCTGTGATTGTTGAGGGAATTGAAGCTGCAAATGATCTTTGGTGACTCTGCAAAAAAATATGTGCCGTGTTACTAGGTGTGAGATATTCACTTCATCTAAGGCACCCTAAAGAGATAAGATATACGGTGCTTTTGAAATATTCCAACAACTGTTTTTGGAATGGGATGATCTGAAACTTAACTCAAAGGATATTCTGTCTTTAAAGAACAAAAAAAAAAAGAAAAACTGGTTCATGTGCTAATGTTAATGCTTTATTTTTTGCACCCACTTTATTTACTGTAATATTAGAAGAGCATATTGTTTCATATCTATGTATATCACAGTTATTGTCTGCTTTTTTTTTCATTATTTTCATTTTTATTACTATTTAATTTAATATTGTTTCTTTGTATCAGTATACTACTGCTGGATTATGTGAATTTCCACTTGGGATTAATAAAGTATCTATCTATCTATCTATCTATCTATTATATAGTGCCTTTCATATCTATCTATCTATCTATCTATCTATCTATCTATAGTGCCTATTATATAGTGTCTTTCTATCTATCTATCTATCTATCTATCTATCTATCTTCCTATCTATCTATCTATCTATCTATCTATCTATCTATCTATCTATCTGTATAGTGCCTTTCATATCTATCTATCTATCTATCTATCTATCTATCTATCTATCTATCTATCTATCTATCTATCTATCTATATAGTGCCTTCATATCTATCTATCTATCTATCTATCTATCTATCTAGTGCCTTTCATATCTATCATCTATCTATCTATCTATCTATCTATCTATCTATCTATTATTTAGTGCCTATCATATCTATCTATCTATCTATTATATAGTGCCTATCATATCTATCTATCTATTTATCTATCTAGTGCCTATCATATCTATCTATCTATCTATCTATCTGCCTATCTATCTATCTATCTATCTATCTATCTATCTATCTATCTATCTATCTA